>NW_015150920.1:101984-103670 GCF_000732505.1 Cyprinodon variegatus | reverse complement strand
CTAATCAATATTTTCTGATAAAAATATACAACACTTGCTGTTTTATCTCATCATTTGATTTTGATAGCTGGGGAAAATATGGCAATATATAGTGATACTGCAATATCGTGAAAATATCGTATCGTGACCCAAGTATCGCGACATGTATCGAATCGCAACACTCACGCCAATACTCACCTCTACTTCTGAGGCCTTTCTTTTCTTCTCATACACATCGTAGACAGTTTTTCTCTTACGCCCCTTGGCCATTTTCAAAGAACCGCAGTGAGAAAGGTGAGCTTCAATGACTGTCTGAAACCATAGCTCACCACGGATATACGCCTGAAAGTGTGCATGCGCAGAGAAATATAGCTAACAGGGTGACCACGTAGAACGGCCTTATGAAAACATATCACCGGAATGAGTGACAATTAGGAGGGCCACTTATTTAGATGATCCATCTGGAAATAAAAGATTGTCCTCTGTACCTTTAAGTGTGAGATGAACCTTAATTTTCCTTTAGTCAGCAGGTGTTTTGGCCAAAGAACCCTCCCTTAAATCATGACAACTTACCTAATCTATGGCAGTTGAGGCCTGCAGAGCTTCAGATTAGGGTTCTTTAACACGCTTTTAGTCTGGAACAGTATTGAAATGGGGCAAGCTGTTTTCTTTGTTTAGAATATGTGACTGTGGTTGAAGTTACTCTCTGTGTGGAAGAAACTATGAAAACCAGAAATGTCAGACCAGACTGTCAAATTTAAATTATTTATTGATGATAAATCTGCAGAAGAGTAGAGCACCACCAACAGAGGGAGTAAAGGTATCGGAGGAGAGAGGAACAGATTAGTGGCACTATTCAAGAAATTCAATACAGGCAGAAAAAGAGCCACTAACCTCATTTGAGACCAGAACTGAACAGGAATCCAGAACTGTGGTTCCTCAGAGAGAGTTTTTTGGCTGCTCTCTCCACCGAGTGAGAGTGAGAGCTGGGCTTTGAGTGTGGGATTTATTTCCTCCAATGGAGAATAAACATTCAGTACAACTGATTGTAATCCAACGCAGAAGTAAAGCTTGACCTGCTGACCTGTTTTTTCTGCAGAACTTGGTGGTCATTTGGTGGGACTGGATCGATAACAAGAAGGCTGTGGCAAACAGATCCAGAGGAATAGGTGAGGGTCATTGGTCTGTGGACATGCAAAGAGTCAGAACTGTAAGACAGATCCAAATCTGATGGTGAAGTGTGGATCACGACTGGTGAGACAGAATGAGTTCAATTGTTCAGCAGGAACAAAGAACCAAGAAGAGAATAATAATCTCTCTCCACTTTTTTTTTAAATCAGTGAATGATGACGGCTTATACTGTCATGGTTCTCCCCTTTTGGAACTTTGAGTTTTTAGTTTTCAGTTTTCATTATCTAAGTAAATCAGTTTTATTGATCTTTGGTTTATTTTCCATTTTGTGTTATATTTAAGCCAGTCTTTAGTTACTCTCTGTTGCCCCCTTGTGCCTGTCTCCTTTCCCCTAGCTCTCTTCTAGTCACTTCCATCCACGCTCCATATCATCTGATTACCCCAGTCTTTGTTCTGTCTCCCATATATACTCCCTGTGCAGTTCTTTAGTGTTGGTGCCTTGTTGTTGTTAGTTGCTTTCACATCTCTGCCCTCCCACGGGAGTTTTTGCTGATGTATTTGTATTTTGGATTTTTG
>NW_015150920.1:97644-98751 GCF_000732505.1 Cyprinodon variegatus | reverse complement strand
ATTGGCTTTCGGGGAGGTTTGGTTCAGAGCACCAAAATTAATAAATAAATGAAATCAGTTGGTCTAATTTTAAATTTTGTGAGGCTCTAACCTTCCAAATAAAAGCTAAGTGAACAATAGCCTTATTTTGGTGGTATGAGGCTGCAAATTTGGGAGAACCACATTTGTCTTACGGTCGTTGCAGTTACACTTGAAAAATGATCTAGTAATAAGAAAACACTCTTTAATTAAGTGTATTTACCCTTAATTTGAGTAGGTAAGTGAAATAGTTTGCCAATGGATTGAATATTTTTACTCTTAAAATAAGATAATTAGATAACATGCACTTGAAAAAAGACAAATCAATTGTGTTTTCTTATTTTTAATGAACATTTTCTTGTTCCATTGGCAAAATTCCTTTACCTCCTCAATCCAAGAAATAATGCACTTATTTTAAGAAAAAATGACTTATCTAGTTTCCAATTTTTTACAATATAACAGGTAACTGTCATGATCTGGCCTGTTTGCTCCTCCCTAATTAGTAATTCCTCTCACCTGCCGTTTTCCCTCCCTGCCTTCATTACAATTTATTCCCCTCACCTGTTTCCTCTGTTTTAAATTCAGTTCCACCTGAGCATTCAGGGCCAGATCATTTCTTGTCTTTCTGTCAGTCTGTCGTTTCAGTTTTAGTTGATGGTTCATGTCCTGGAACATAGCAGCCAGTGGATAGAGGGTTTTAGTGTTTGTCTCGTCTCCTGATTGTCCACTGTTCCTCCCCTGCGGAGTCCTCTGGGTTTTTGGCTCATTATGTGGGGAGGTTCAGTTTTTATCTAAGTAAGCCTGGCTCCAGGGTGGAGACCAATTTAAAGTCCTGCTTCAAGTTCCGGTTCTTCGTCCTGTCTCGGCTACCCTCTTTCACTGAGCCTGCCTGTCTGCACCTGATCCTGTCTGCTCCTGTGCGTGACCACCTGGTCATGCTTCTGGTCCCAGTCAGACTCTGAACCCTCCTGGGAGCCTGTGGATGCCTGGAATTCTGGATCCTGCCACCTGTTTCTGTTCCTGCCTGATCTGGATCCTGCCTGTTCTGTCTGTTCTGGATCCCTCACCAGGATCGGCATGCAGCTCCAG
>NW_015150920.1:91977-96387 GCF_000732505.1 Cyprinodon variegatus | reverse complement strand
CCTTAAAAGTAGACAGGGTGTCTGCCTCACGGACTAAAACTGGTAGCTGGTTCCACAGGAGAGGAGCCTGATAACTAAATTTAACTAAATTTAAATTAAGCCACTGAATGTATCACTTAAACGTAATCAACAATTTAGCTGTTTTAGACCAAGAATATATAGACTTAAAAAAAAAAAATATATATATATATATAATGTGTATTATGTCACAGTTATGAAAGGATCATATGAACTGATTCATCATTTTGGCACAACAACTGTCCATGACTATTTGGCCCCTTGCTTTTTAGTGCATGTCTCAGCACTGAATTACTCTAGATTGTGTCTATAGAGTCACATAAAACCTCCCCCTCTGTTATTTTGTCACCATTGTCACCATTTTCCTGCTCTTCCTGCCCACTCTATCAAATCCACAAACCATTTTATGTCCCCTCTCAGTATGCATGTAGCAGAGCATATTTCTTTTCTCCTTGCATATTTATGATGTGTTCAGTAAGCCTCCAGGCTATCAGTAGTTATGTGTGTGTCCTTTATGCCTCCATTAAGTGACATGCTCCAGCTCACCACTCAGGGTTAAATAGATAAAATTATTGCCCCCTTTCACAAGCCATCTCTAACATCTGCATGTGTGCGTTGTGTCCATTAGTGTGAGAGCCTCTCTCTGATTTGCCCCACGTCTAATGATATGTAACCTTTCTGGATACATTAAAAAGTGGTAAAATATCTTTGAGGTTCCAACAGAGCCAAACAAACAGACAGGCCGAAAATGAGGCCTGTGTGTTCAAATATATACAAGTAAAGTCATGATATGCTGCAGCTCTAAGGGCCACACTTCATTCATTTCTCATTTACTATCGTTTGCTGTCTTCCACCCAATCCTCCTCTCCCCAGTAGATCAGCTTCCCCAAGCTGCCTTTATAAATTATTCTCCCCCTCCCATATTAACAGCTGCTAAAAGGGATTTTCTTTAGCGCCGTAAGACTTTCATCACTTCGTTTTCCTTTGATATCCCTCAGATATGTCTTCATCAGCGGCTAAGAGTTGGAGTCTCTCATTAAAAGGAATTTAAAATGCAGGACAGGTTAGTTAAACTTCATGAAAGAGTTACTGTTTAGCAGGGGTGTAGCAAGCTTTCCAAACACGGGAGACATTGTTTGTTTGTGGGTGACACAGGCTATGAATTGAGATTATGAATGGCTTTTTCTTTTATGTTTTAAGGTTTACATTATTTCATCAACTTTTCCAAGAGATTTGTTAGTTTTATAAAAAGGCCTATGAACTTTAAAAAAAAAGAAAAAAAAGAAAGGGGACCAGGGATGCTACGAGGCAGGAACAGAAGGCACTCTTTCCTTTTTCCGTACCTAAGACAAACTGCTTAGCAATCTTTTTTTCTGTTTACCACAAACAGTTTGTCTAGACATGGGATACGGTAACATCACTTTGGTTTGGGTCATAGAGCTGCATGCATAACCATGTTTTCAGACTTTGAATGCTACTGATATTCCTTTCAGACTTGACTGAAAAGAGGAGAATGTATTGTATGTAAATCCCTTTATTGTCGCATATTCTGTCCCATCACCTTGGGAAGCAGTGGGCTGCCATTGTGGCACCCAGGGAGCAATCAGGGTTTAAGGTTTTTGCGCAAGAACCCAGAGTGGGAGTCAAACCGGGTACTTGCAATCTCCTCGGAGGACAAGCTGGCTGCTATAACCACTAGGCCCTTAGAAGCAAAGGACCACAGGTCAGATTCACACTGAGGCCTGCTGCATTGAGGACTAAGGCCTCCGTACATGGGTCATGCATGCTAACCAACGTGCCCACGAAGCGGTAGGGTAGTCCATGAACGTCTAGGGTCGTTCCCTAAACGACAGCGACAACACTCCGTACTAGTATTGAAGCTGTACTTTGTCATAATTATTGCAAGCTAAACTTCATGGGTGTCTGGGCTGATTTACGGGTATTGATGAACAACGACAAACGTTTTGTTCCAGTTGTCTTAACATTTGCATTCCTTACTGCTGAAATGTCTGCAACATCCAAGACTTTAAAGAATTATGTCCTGGAGTAATTGGCAAAGGTTTGTGTAGAGGGGTTATGCCTGTGAGGTGCTCTAGTGGGAATGAAAGGAGGAAAGGTCACAGGAGTTAAATGGAGTGTCTCACAAAGGTTTAGCTGCCTTGATTAAAGAGCCCGAAAACTCTCAGTGTTTCTCTTTTTGTTTAATCATTCCTTAACAGAGGCTACAGCTAAAAGCACACCTTCAAGGGTCTATGTTCTGCTCTGGATGGACATCCTCAAAATCTCCAATTATTCAGTTATTTCTAAAGCATAGAAGATCAAGGACAAAATCTCCCAGTTGTAAAATCTTATACAGCCCCTGTGCCTTACTGGCTACATCAGTCATTTATTGCCATCTCCCCCAAAGCTTTGATTTTGCACTCCTACTGGTTTAAAGAACAGATGGCACTCATGTGGACTGTTCACCTTCTTGGTCACAGAGGTCTAATTGTCTGATATACACCTTCACAGTTGACAGATTTTGAAATACCATTAAATGGCCTTCAGTTTCCCTGACTGTCCAAACAATTCTCCCAGCTCATTGACCCAATCCAGGGAATTACCAATAAATATGGATGTAGTGCAGATAACTGTGTAACAAGGTTAACACAGTGAGCAGCACAATGGACATAAAGAGCCAGAGGTTGCATTTTTCCTACAATGCCCTTTGCTCCATTGTACTTGCCAGCCATATTTGGAACGCTGTCATATGCTCAGCCATGCAAGTGAACTTATACGTAAATTTAGACACTGAAAAACATCCATGACCACTTTTGCCAAGTTTTCTACAGCGGTAAAAAAAAACTCATAAAGACCGACACATTTTTCAAGAAGGGATAAATGATTTAGATAATTTTTATTGTCATTTTGTATACACAGCGTGTATAAAAAACTACATTTTATTTTGTACAGCTCTCGTGACATTTCCATTCGTTCAAGTGCAGCAGTGATCAAATGTAAACAGTGTGGGAGAAAAAAAAACATGGTGCACAAAAAGGCATTGATATGGAAGTCCAGAGCATTAAAATATAGTGTTTTGGTTTGGTGTTATCAGTGTGATGCAGAGTCTGTGACATGATTTAGAGTGTTTTTCAACAGTTCAGCTGTCTTATAGCGATGGGGAAGAAGCTGTTTTGGAATCTGCTGGACCTGTATTCGCAGCCTTTTCCCAGAGGGCAGCAGGGAGAACAGTCCAAGGTGGGGGTGTGAGGGGTCATTGATAATGTTATGGGCTTTGGACACGCAGCGCTGGGCTAAAATATTGTTAATGGAGGAAAAAGGGGCTCTAATGGTCTTCTCTGCTGTTTTCACCACTCTTCTCACCTTCTTCTAGTCTGAGGGCAATCTGGGGGGAGGGGGGGTTCCTATTTGAAGTGCACTATAGATCATATAGTGATTTAGTTCTGCTTATCTGTAGTGGGTGGTGTCAGAGTCTTGGTTCTGTTATGTTTTCTTTTGAGTATTCAGTTTTACTTTTCTCCATGTTTTCTAGTTTTATTGGTTTATTCTTATTTTGTTGTGTTTTCTGGCTATATTTCAGATTTCAGGTTTTTATTTGTTTCCATCTGCTGTCCTCTTGTGTTCTCCTTTTTTCTTAGCGCCTTCCCAGTCTGCTCTGTTCACACCTGCTCCCAATCAGCTCGTTAGTCCTCTCCTTGCTCAGTCTCCCATAAATACACTCCTTATGCAGTTCCTCAGTGCTGGTTACTCGTCAAACTTCCTCCAACTTTGTCTCACTGTGTCTTCTTCGTCGAGATTGTTTCCCCTGATGTTTCCATGGTTTCTGGTTTGTTTGACTTTTTTCATGTTTGATTTTTGGATTTCTGCCTCAGCTGTCTGTTTACCTTTTATTAAATCCACAAGAAACTCACCTCTGCCTCCCTGCCTCTGCATTTGGGTCCTCCAACCACAACCAAATCCTGACAGGTGGTTGTTTGGATAGACGCAAGAAAAGTTTGATATGTCCACAGTAATAATTTAATGCTAGTCAGTTATTTCATACATATCTACATCAAGGCCTTTTATTGAATGGTATAAAGGAGAATCTTTGCTAATTTTTTAAAAGACCTACCCTCTCCACTTTAAGTTGTAAGGAAGCCATATTTAATTTCAAATCACTCTGGCTTAAACATGTATATAAATGTATTCTTTATCAGACCATATTGTCCCAAAAGTTAGAAAATTTCTGTTTAAGAAAAAAATCCTTTCTTAAAATCTGTGGTTTTTTCCCCCCGTTATTTTATGCAGGCCAGTTAGTTATATGTCAGCTTGTACACCTAAATTTGGCCAATCATATATAAACAGTCATCTGTCAATCAAATATTTTCTGTCATAGGATTTTGATTCATAATT
>NW_015150920.1:89239-90450 GCF_000732505.1 Cyprinodon variegatus | reverse complement strand
AGCAATTTTTCCACTATGTCAGACTCACATCGGTAAAAGAAAATGGGGATAAGCATGTAGGACGGCCCTACGTTAACATATCAACAGAATGATTGACAATTAGGACCACTTATTTGGATGATCCACCCAGAAAAAGAACATCCTCATGACATTAATTTAAGAAAATAAATTAATAACAAATGATTAAAATTACTTGATTGACAGTGGAAGGATTTATTTAAAGTTTTCATCCTGCAAGTGAAATGAATCAATGTAAACCATATTTCTGTTGAACCATGCTGACTGTTTTTTTTTTTTTTTTTAGATCCAGTTTTTTTCCCCCAGTAGTTTTCTGTTATACGGTGATTTTCCCAAAAAGCAACCTTTACTGACAGCAGGGATTTCATTAGCTGCAGCTCATCAGGGTTCATGCTATTTCTTTCTGGTATACCTTCAAACAGAACATGTTCATAGGTAATGTTGAAATTTGACTACATTTGTTATAGACTGGTGTTGAACTGAAAGTTATAATCTTCTTATGGACAACATACCCCAATTACTCTTCCGTTTGCGGCATGTTTACCTGGATTTAAGTTCCCTGACAGAGACTAAGGAACTTGAACATGAGCATGAAAAGGATGGTGTACAGGAGGGTAAGGGTCACCCCGGTTTAATAATCAGACCTTCACCCTGGAGTGAGACATTGAACCCAAACTTCGGCTGACCTTTGACCTCCCTGTGGTGACGTGACATCTTCCCTTTTATTGAGAAAGTGCAGAAAGTAGAAGTAAAAAACGGCCAGTGATGGACAAATGGAGTCCTGGGGAGAGAAACGCAGAGAGAGCCAGAGTAGGAATATGGAAATGTAATATCCGGCTGATAAATCATTGTGACTGTCAGGTGCTCAGTCATCTGATAATGTGACAGACAGAGGGCTGATGACTTCCTCCCCAGTCCATTGCTAATTATAGACTGATATAATGAACCCAGTTCCAGGGGGTGCTGCTGTACCTAGCACATGTGTGAAAAATAATCTCATCTTCATTTGTATATTATTTGTTGTATAACAAACTAAAATAGATAGAAAAGTGTTCTGGATCAGTACTTCCAATATAGAAGAGATGAACTTACTGCACTGAGCACAGCTTAGTTTTCTAGGTTAGCTGAAAGAACAACAACAACAAAAAAAAACACTTTGTTGTAAAATATGTCAGTTACTATCAGACGGAAAA
>NW_015150920.1:80678-86331 GCF_000732505.1 Cyprinodon variegatus | reverse complement strand
CTCCCAGTGACTGCCCTACTGGTCATTTGTTTGTCCCCAATGGTCTCAGGAGGAAAGTTTTAGAGTTCTGTCATGCTTCTCGTTTGTTCTGTCATTCCTGGTGTTTCCAAAACCATCAGTTAGTTTGTGGCAGCCTGTCTTTTCATTATGGAAGAAATCCAAAAGGCCTCCATCTAAAAAGCTTTTTTTGGCTGCATGGTCTCCCCACAAACATCGTTTCCGACAGGGGTCCCCAGTTTGTGTCCTAATTCTGGATGGAGTTCTGCACTGGAAAAACAACCTCGAAATAAGTACAAAATTCTTAAATTAAGTGTATTTACCCTTAATTTGAGTAGGTAAATAAGATAGTTTGCCAATGGAATGAGTATATTACTCTTGAAATAAGATAATTAGATAAAATGCACTTGAAATAAGACAATGTAACTGAGTTCTCTTATTTTAAGTGTAAATCGTCTTGTTCCATTGGCAAAATGTCTCTTTTACCTAATCAATCCAAGAACAAATGCACTTGTTTTAAGAAAAATTGACTTATCTAGATTTTGATTTTTTCCAGTGTGCTCCTTGTTCGCAATCTCTGTCAGCCTGTCGTTAGGTTTTCACCCCCAAACGGACAGTCAGACAGAGAGGGCCAACCAGGAAATTGCAACCAAAATTGTCTGTGAGGCTGATCCCACTATGTGGGCCAGTCAACTCTCCTGGGTTGAGCATACTATTAACTCTGCTCCCTTTAGAACCACAGGGCTCTCTCCATTTTTTGTTGTGGTTGGTTTCCAGCCACGGTGTTAAATATTTAGGAGAAAGACTGTTAGGCTCCTTCTACCCGTCTATCTGCTCTCAGGTGCCAGCAGGCCTAGAGACAGGTTGGAAAAGCCATTTCTAAGGCCTTGATGGTTCAAGCCAAAGCTGCCAACCGTCATAGGCTTCCGGCACCCGCTTACCAGGTGGGTCAGAAGGTTTGGCTTTCCATAAAGGATCTGCCCTGTAAGATAGATAGTAGAAAGCTGGCCCATTGCTGTACCAGCCCATTTCCACCGGGTTCACCCCCTTGGTCCACCTCCAGCTCCCTGGTTCGCACCCTACATTTCATGTGTCCCGGGACAAACCTGTTGTTATGTCTAGGTTTGTTGCGCTGAGAGGTGTGGTGTGGAAGGAAGAACTCAGCAAAGTTGCTTGGAGCAAAAACAAAAGGTGATTTATTAGGTCTCTTTATTCAGAGCATGGTTATACTTAGAACAAAATGGCAGCTTTCCCTATCAGACACTACAGCCAGCAGTCTACCTACCGGTATATACTGTTATCCCCGCCTTCTCAATTTACCCTCTGTCCATCTCCTGACTACCTCTGCCCACTCTCATCTGCTTTGCTCCGCCCTGTGCTCATTATCTCTCACCACATCCATCTCTTCCTGCTGCTATTTAAGCCACTGGTTTCCAGCAATTGGTACCAGATTATTTGAGCTTCAAGTGAGAGTAATTCTAGCGCTTCTTGTTGTGTTTAGTTCTAACTGTTGTTGACTGTTTCTGCCCCCAGACTTCAGAACTTTGGCCAGCCCTGTTCTGCTCTGTTTTGCCTTTCCTGTGTTTCTGTGTACCTGGATTCCGTCTGTTGTCGACTTTGGGCCTGTCTTCTGACCACGGCTTGGATTCGTCCTTCTGGATCCTTCAGTTCTTTTGTGTGATCTGGCTGCTGCAGGTCGCTGCTCCTCTTCTCTCCTGGACCTCTGGTACCACCTCAGAAACAAGCTGTGGAGAACAGGAGCAGCCAAATACAANATTAATACAGTAATGACACGGAATATAGAATAAAATGAGAATAACTTTGTTTTTTCTTAGATTTTATTTTGCATTTTTCATTTTTTAAAATGTTTTTCAAGATTTTTAGTGATGTTATTTTCTTTATTTTTTCCAAAATGTGTTTTACAGCTTTTATATTTTCAACTGTGTATTTATTCTGGCATTCTGTTAGAATCTTGTAACCTACATGTAAGAACTGCTTTTTAACCAAGCAAGAAAATGGGAAGCAACAAATGTGCTGAAATAAGGTGCGATATGCACCATCAGAATAAAATGTTCCGAAGTCAATTAAATTAAATTTTCAATTCAGTTTATCTATATATTGCCAATTCACACATGTAATCTCAAGACACTTTACAGAGACAATAGAGTCATATTGGTTAGAAAAACCAGTTAATTGCTTTGAATCATTGCCTAGTTTTGGATGTTTTTGTGACTTGATCTAAACTGTTTTTAAAGATTAACTTTTATATATATCTGAAGAGCATTTCATATACATCTAAAGAGTACCTTCTTGTATTTATACCACTATGCATTTAGGGGCAGAGGAAAATAGAATTGAGGCTGCGGTCAGTTTCATGTAAATCGGGATATTTAAAGGTAAAGTGTGCAGTGATTGTTTTCGATCAAGATTTTTTTTGTATGATACAAATTTCAGAATTTCTCTCCCCTGAAATATTTAATATAGGCCTGAGGCTTTTCAGCTGTAAGGCAACTCTTTTAAAAAGCACTATTGTGCAGCCAAGAAAACATCAAATTGTAATGTAGACAGACAACTGTCAGTGAAGAGTGGTTTACTTAGCAAACCGCCATCAACGTCAAAGTATCTGTGTTTAATTGTGCAGTTTATAAAACAACCAAAGTGGCTCTGATCATCAGAATGTTCCCTGCCATTGACATGACAGGTTTGACATTTTAATCATCTCTGAACTATTTTTCCCCTGAACACTTCCGTTTCAGGGTACATCTGACAGAGAATCTCTCTAAAAGGGGAGTCAGATCTGACAAAGTTGAAAAGCAGATTAAATTTGGACTCCATCTGGTTTGAGAACTTTTTTTTTCTTTTTCGGGTTTTTATTGTCATTACATTACAGTACAGAGCAGCGAAATGAACTCTGCATTAAACCCATCCCTTGGGGAGCAGCGTGGGGTTAAGGGTCTTTTGCTCATGGACAGAGCCAATCTAGACAATCTGCCTCCCCAGAATTTCTGCTCCCTGTCATTGTTTCTGTTGGTGCACTTAGTCATAGTCTTTCAGTTTTTATGGACTCTGGAGCTCATAGCGAGTTCATGGATGTGACCTGGCCAGTTGACTCAGCATTAAAGCTTCTTCCCTCACCGGACCCCCACAAGGTATTAGCCTTAGATGGCCATCAACTTAACAATCATTAAATCACCTCAAGTTTTAGCCATTCTAGGTTTAACCTGGCTAACCAAGCACAATCCACATATTGATTGGCAGAGGTTGGAATTATTATGTTGGGCTACTTCCTGTTTTGGTTCCTGCCTACGCTCAGCCAAGTCAGAGATGTCAGTGAGGGCGATGGTGATGATTATTACCCTAATCTCTCTAAGGTTCCTGTCGAGTATCAAAATCATAAGGAGGTTTTCAAGAAAATCAGAGCCACAGCTCTACCTCCAGATAGGCCTTATGATAGTGGAATTGATTTACTGCTAGGTACCACATGGCCTAGGGGTAGGTTATTTTCATTATTTGCCCCTGAGACACTCACAATTGAGAAATACATATCTGAGTCACTTGGAGCAGGCATTATTTTAATGACATCATTCCGCTACCCCCTCCGTCTGATCAACTCAGCTTTTTATAAGATTCAGGGGATAAGATTTTTTCCAAGCTGGATCTCTAAAATGCGTACTACCTGTTTCGCACCACCCCACCTGGCTGACGAGTGGAAGACTGCTTTCAACACTCAAACCAGTCATTTCAAGTGTCTGGTGATGCCTTTTGGGCTCACCAATGCTCCTATAGGGTTCAAAAATGTAGTTAACAAGGTTCTCAGGGACATGGTAGGACAATTAATTTTATTTAACTTGATGATATTATTTGGAGGACATAGGAAACACATCACATCTGTCCTGCTGTGTCTCCTTAAGAACCAACTATTTGTCAAGGCAGAAAAATCTTAGTTTCATGTTAACACAATGTTGGTTGTGTTGTTTCCCTTGATCAAATCTCCATGGACCCTATAAAGGAACATGCTGTTACCAACTGGCAGGTTCCTGGGCATAGAACGCAGCTACAGAGATTCCTGGGGTTCGCAGGTTTATCAGGAACTACAGTCAGGTGGCCACACCCCTTCATGCTCTCACCTCATCCAAACGTAGGTTCTGTTGGTCTGATCAGGGTGGTTTTCCAACGGCTTAAGTTTTTGTTCACCTCTGCACCTGTTCTGGTGTCTCCTGATCATGAGTGACAGTTTATTGCAGAGGTGGATGCTTCCAGTACAGGGGTTGGGGTGGTTCTCAACCAGGAGGCTAAGGATGAAAAGACTCATTCCTGTGCTTTTTTCTCTAAGAAGATTTCAGCTAAGGAATGGAAATATGATATCAGGGATAGAGAGTTGCTGCCAGTTAAGCTAGATCTAGAAGCATGGAGACACTGGTTGTAGCATTCCGAGACTCCTCTTCTGGTTTGGACTGACCAAAAGAACTTGGAGTATCTTAAGTCTGCCTCAAGACTCGCTTTAACTTTGATTTGTCTTACAGACCCAGGACCAAGAATGTTGAGCCTGATGCTCTGTCCAGGGTGTTTGAGTAGGACAAGGAGAGTTCCAGTGGGGCAGAGGAGTTAGTGTTGCCAGAGTCTGTAAGATGTTCTATTACTATGGTTGACATTGAGAAGGAAGTCAGGCAGGCTCTCCTTAACCAACCGTCTCCCAGTGACTGCCATACTGATCATTTGTTTGTCCCCAATGGTCTCAGGAGGAAAGTTTTAGAGTTCTGTCATGCTTCTCGTTTGTTCTGTCATCCCTGGTGTTTCCAAAAACATCAGGTAGTTTGTGGCAGCCTGTCTTTTCTTTAACCAGTCAAACACATCCAAAAGGCCTCCATCTAAAAAGTTTTTTTTGGCTGCATGGTCTCCCCACAAACATCATTTCCGACAGGGGTCCCCAGTTTGTGTCCTAATTCTGGAGGGAGTTCTGCTCCTTGTTCGGGATCTCTGTCAGCCTATTGTTAGGTTTTCACCCCCAAACGGACGGTCAGACAGAGAGGGCCAACCAGGAAATTGCGACCAAAATCCATATTGTCTGTGAGGCTGATCCCACTAAGTGGGCCAGTCACCTCTCCTGGGTGGAGCATGCTATTAATTCTGCTCCCTCTAGCACCACAGGGCTTTCTCCATTTTTTTTGTGTGTTTGGTTTCCAGCCACGGTGTTAAAGATTTAGGAGAAAGACTGTTAGGTTCCTTCTACCCGTCTGTCTGCTCTCAAGTGCCAGCAGGCCTAGAGATGGGCTGGAAAAGCCATTTCTAAGGCCTCGATGGGTCAAGCCAAAGCTGCACCACCTCTTCCTGCTGTTATTTAAGCCACTGGATCCCAGCAATTGGTGCCAGATTATTTGAGCTTCAAGTGAGAGTAATTCTAGCGCTTCTTGTTGTGTTTAGTTCTAACTGTTGTTGACCTTTTTCTGCCCCCAGACTTCAGAACTTTGGCGAGCCCTGTTCTGCTCTGTTTGCCTGTCCTGTGTTTCTGGACTATTACCTGGATTCCGTCTGTTGTCGACTTTGGGCCTGTCTTCTGACCACGGCTTGGATTCGTCCTTCTGGATCCTTCGGTTCCTCTGTGGGATCTGGCTGCTGCAGGTCGCTGCTCCTCTTCTCTCCTGGACCTCTGGTACCA
>NW_015150920.1:67729-79825 GCF_000732505.1 Cyprinodon variegatus | reverse complement strand
GATGTTTTATTTCCTTCTAACCCACTTTTATTCTACTCGTCTTAAAGAAAAGCTCATTTTTTTAAAATCCTTTTTTTTTATTATCGCCATTAAACGATAGGTTCATTCTGAGCAGGCTTCTATCCCCACCCCCATGTCCTCCCATACCACTCACTTTCCCTCAGGCCAAACATTTTGCTGACCAAGACTCAGCCAGCCATCAAGAGTTACAATTTTCCCTTTACTTGCATTTCACTTTATGTCAAGTCCCCTCGTAACGGAGGCCAATAAACTCTGATGTTCCTATTTTATAAGCGAAGACCAGGGCTCTTTAAGCCGGGGGAAACTTTTTCCCCACCATGAGAATGAGCTCTTTCATTTCCACTTTTGAAGCAGATGTTTGCCATGGATCACTGTTGTCCTCAGTCTGTATGGGGTGGTCCTCAAGTCTGAACATGAAATATGACAAGAGGACAAAAATAATACTTTCATGAGAAAAGAAGTTAAAGAAAAAGTTAGAGGAACTACATAGAGCAGAAATCAGCAAATATTGTATTTCCTTACAGAGATCAGCAGCCAGAAATTGATTTTTAACAATGAAAGTTGCCAAGTATCTGCTGAAGTGTGATGAATTAAACTGAGTTTAAATGAATAGTGCTTTAATACTTCGATAAGGAAATTATATGGTGCAGTGTTAAATGAAAAATGGAATGTTTGCAGAGGAAAGCAAAGAGCAAATAAAAAATTGAGAGATTATGCATTGAATCATATAGTGTTTCTCTAACCTTGACACCAGAAATTATAAATGAGGCAGTAGTGGGCAGCAGAAAGCCACAGAGCTCCATTTCCCGACTAATGATCTCTCTCCAATTGAATACCCAGGTATTTAAATACACCATTATGTGATACTGTGGTTCTTCCTTTTACAGTGCATCTCACAATGTATCGCTGCCTCCTGACCTTTACATTTTGTCTCATTGCAACCACAGATGTAATTTTAATGGAATTATACATTCTAAAGCAACACGGAAAATGCATGATGGTGAAGTACAACAACAATGATACACGACTTCCAATGCTACTACAAGAAGAGGTTATATTTCTAGGAATGAAAACTCCTAACAACTCTAAAGTGTTCTAAAGCATCTGGTAGGATGTCTTCCAGGATATTCAGTTTTATGTGAGAAACAAAGTATTAGGCCACATTTTATGGGATTTTATTGGTAATCTGTTCAATTGGTCAGTTCTGGCCTTTTGAGAAGAATAGAGTCCTTCTGTTTGATGATATTGGATGAATTTAAAGTGACCAGTAGGAGGCAGTGTGGTTCTTTGCTTCGCTCTTTTCAATGGATTGTTGTTGACTGCCTAAAATTGCTGAACCAAACTACTCTTTCTTATTGTAGAATTTTCTATTAATGAATACATTTTCTTTCCTGCACATTTGGTATACCATCACACCAGCTGCTTCTTGTTCTTCTCCTTCTTTTTATGATTATTGGCGATTGGTCAGCATGTTTAGGTGAATCATACCACCACTAACTGAAGTGTAGGCTGTGGTGGCTGTGTCCTCCGAAGGACCCCGCTTACCTGGTCTGGGTCCTTGGAAAGCAGTAAAAACGAGGCCAAAGAGTTAGGCTGTGGATTCAAACATGTCCAGCCTTCTGCAGTTGTCACTGCCCCTCACTCATCATGCGCTCTGCTCTAGCGGAAGAGACAGTTGACTTACAGAGCAGGAAAAGAATGGATACCAAACTTACTACTGTTCAATTTGCTAATTACATTTGTGATGAACTTTAGCTGCTTTAGGCAGCAGTGCCGTCTTCGCAGATATCAGATTTACAGTCCCCACATTGCAGATACGTTTGAATCTGTGTTTAAAAGTCAGTCAAACCCTTTTTGAACAGGGACAATTAAAACCTTTCAACATATCAAAGATTACCCGCAAAATATAATGACTCACTTACATTTAAAATAACAACTTCATTTACTTATTGATTCATTTAAGATTAGGTGTAGGCCTAGTGGGTTAGAGCAGTGCGCTTTTGCTCTGAGAAGGTTTCAAGCACATGATTCGAATTACACTGCCTCCACTAGGTTCCTAAGCAAACTTAACCCCCGATTGCTCCCCGGGCACCGCACGATGGCAGCCCACTGCTCCCCAAGGGGATTGGATAAATGTAGAGGCAAATTTCTCCAATACTAGATCAATAAGCTCATTTATAAGCAGCTGGCTAGCTCAAGTGGAAAGGCCCTGTCACACCATGATGATTTAGACCAGCGTACGTCTGACGTACAGAAAATCTGGAAAAAAATGCTGGCATACATTGGATAAGTTATGGGTACGTTTTGTATCAGTTATGAGCACGTTGAAATACGCTGGCAAACATAGACATACGGCATACTTTGAGAAATGTTCGTATGTCTGCGTATGCCAATGGTGTGACATAAGTTACAGGTCATCTGATCATTGAAATACGTTAAGTGTAAGTTACTCATAAGTCGTGGCGTCCAGGTTATCCAAAACATATGAGTAACTTCTCCAGACTGCATCCCCTTCATAGGGTGAGTCTGAAAGTGAGTGTGAAATGTGAATGTAATGGATCCTCCCTGCGTCACGTCCATGACCAACAAACTTTCTAGCAGAATGAATCTGCTGCGACTGCAAAAGTTAGTGCGTTATGCATAAGTTAGTCTGTCGTTCCACATAAGTTCTGATCTCACTATGAATACTCTATGTATATGCCGCAAATTGAAAAAAATACATAGATTCGGGGATATAGGGCATTCGCTGTCTAAATCGGCAAGGTGAGACAGGGCCGTAAGTCACCCATCTTGCAAACAAGGAAGCCTGGGTTCGTATCCCAGTTGGGGGAATAAGCTGTCAGTGTGAGTCCTTAGGCAATATTGGGAATCTTGTATTACCTAAGGACTCTGCTTTAAACTCATAATCTAAGGAATCCTGAGGTTCTGAGTTCAAGTCCCACTCTCACAGACTAAACATGGAGCAGCCAGCTTGCTTGGACTTGCATTGAATCATGGGATACCTAGGCTACGTAGGATACACGGGACCTGTCCTTCAAAACGGGTGAAAAGAAGGCTACATTTGTCGGCAGCATAAGGAGGACTCTTCCAATCTGAACAGGCCATTGCGCCATGCTATGATGTAATCAGCCGACGAATCCGGCCTTTCGAACTCAGCAGTAATGTGGATCAAGATACAGACATCTCTCCTTCTTCTTCTTTGGTTCAATGGTGGTTGGCAAGCTTATGTCTACAATTGTATATTTTTAGTAAATGTAATGCTTAATTAAAAAGTTGTTAGATGCTTTTGGGCCAAACAAGAGATCAGTAATGATCAGTGTTTCAAATGGGTTCCTGATTATTCTGAATCACAAACTTTAATAAACATATATTTATTTTTTGATGAGAGTTGGCTGAAGAAGCAGGTGTTTGTGCGGCACTGATTAAAGGCAACTAACATCTAACGTGATGCCAGCTGTAAGACTGCTCTGACTACATGAAAATGTCACCCAGTGAAAATAAAGCTCAGAACAAATTCAGGATACTGCTAACACTGACAGAGTTAAGCTAAACATTTCCTGGGCCATTTAATAAGGCATTTTGTCTGATCAATAATAATCAATAATGAAAGGAAATGAATGTACCATTAGAATCATTATGTATCTATTTAATGCATCATTACACAGATCGATGTGTCATTTAATTATTCAGTCTAAAACTGAATAATTAAATGTTCCATTTACTATACTATATGAAATATACTTTTCAAATTTCGACATAAAATAATACTGTAAGTCACCTTTTAAAAGAAATTCCTATGCATATACATTGTTTAACTAATGTTTATAGAGGGATATAAAGGAATATTTACACTGGACTTGCTCACCAAGTGTAAAAAAAAATATTCAACACTTCTTTGAAGTTATCTCCTCCTTTTTTGAGGTAATGTTAACTTAAAAGGTTGTTTGTCCTGCTCAGTGAGAGGCAGCCAAGCAGAAGTGGGGGTTTCTATGGAAGTGGCCCTTAAACGACTCTGTCATGATTTCTTAAAAGATCTGACCCACATGCAGAAAACCACTCAGAGAACAAGGGTACAAGGTTTAAAAGGTTTATTTATAAGACCAGCAGGGGTTGGATTCAGGAAACTCAGTGTACTGGTGAATGGGAACTGGAAGAGGGAAGGGAAGTATCAGTGGTTAGTTCAGGATCCGTGGGAACTTTGAACGAAGACTTGGAGAGACAGAGAAAACGGGACTCACATTAGTGGAGAAAACTTTCCTTCCAGAATCCAGTCGGTGTGGGTTATTCCAGAGGTAGAAACTCGTTGGAGGGCGGACAGGTTTAGACTTGTTTGTACCCTCACCCCTTGCTCACACTGGCTCCGGTGCGGTTACCGAGCCGACGGAGACCGCAACTCCCGCACACCCCCTCTCACATCGCCCTTTTGACTACGGTGTGGTGCGGCTCTGCGGCTCCGGCAACAGGTCCGGAGATTTAACTCGCAAGAACAGAAGTTCACTTCAGTTCACGTAACTTCACGTGATAACACGGCCCAAATAAGGATATTTGCGAGAGCTTGTTGCAGAGGGCTCCGGCACGCCGCAAGGATAGCTTTCTTGCTGAATTTTCTGCAGCGCCGGAGTGTCTCGGTAACCGCAGCCGGACAGCTCAGCAGCCGGTGAGAGAGGTTTACATTTTTTTAATGACTTGGAATCACTGCGGCGCCGCACCCACCGCACCGCAACGGTAAGACCGGAGTCGGTGTGAGCCGGGGGTAAGGAGCTGTTGAGCGGACTGTCACTTGGAAATCCAGGAGGACTTGAACGGAACTTGTGGAGGTTAATCCCCTGCTCAGTGTGAGACTCAAAAAACCCTTCCAGGGGACGAAGGCCAAACATCCAGCTTGCAGGACGACTTCCTGCCGAAAAGGCAAAGACAAAAACAAGGTTAGGCTCAGTGAGACAAAGATTAGTTAGACTCAGCTAAACTCAGCTTGGCTAGAGTACCCAAAACTGGCAAACACTCTGGCGCCGAGGTAGTGACAGTCCATGGCTCAAATAGTCCTCAGTGATTAGTCAACCAGCCGCAGGTTTGTGAGAGGACCAACGAGGACATGCCTACTTCTGGTGGTGGAGGGAAAGAAGACACAAAAACACAACCCACACAAACTGGATTCCTAACAGACTCCTTAAGATGGACCAGCTAGAAGAGGGAGGTAAGGGAGAACGCTGGGACCCTTTTTCCACCTGGATCCCAGCTCTTTTTTGCCCCTCCATTGTCGCACAGACTTGCCCTGTCATGTTTCTGAGGTGTCTAACTCACATACAGATTACACTCGAGAGAAGTAGAGCAGTTTTCAGATGTTTATTGGGTAATCGGCTTGACAGATGTAGACAGAGAAGATAATCGTCAGGACGATGCGCAGAGAAAAGGACGCGAAGATCGGCTCGAGCAAATGAGTTGGAATGTGGGAATGAGGAATGAGGGACTGAAAGTGGGAATGAGCCTGAGAGTTAGATTTACACCGAGAGTGTGGAGGGTGGAGGAAAGGAGCCCCGAGATGGTTTCTCAGCGTGCCCACTTGGTCGTTAGGAGTCGGGTTCAGAGCAATCGGAACTGAGGAACTTGACTTGGGTCATCAGATCACAGGAGGACACAGAAGAGGAATGCAGAACTTGAGGCGACCTGGGAGACACAGAGACAAGGATTTAACGCAGGGAAAAGGTAAGCTGTCGCTAGACAGAGGCCTCTAAGCGTACAAAACAAGTTAACACTCTGGCGTCCTCCAGCTGTCAGGATGGTATTCTTATAGTGCAGCCGCACACAGCCGAAAGAGCTGAAGGTGTGTACCACGCCCACCAACCAACTCAGATTACCTTTTGAGAGAGCAGAGAAGGCAGAACGCTGCACGGTGCTGCCTACTGCATCCTGACATGCCCCTTGCGTTTTTCCACTTCCTCACTGCCTCTGTTGTTTCTACACCCACAGCTAGATTATGATTATCCCTCTTGCGTTGTGGCATAGAATAAATTAGCGCAGACCACGCATAAAAATTGGGCATAAATCAAAAATATTTGCATCAAACCAGCAACAAGCTCACTGCGACGCACTGTTGTGGGAGTATAACCAGCCCTTTTTTATGAGTCTGCTGTGCAGGAAATAAATAAATAAGGTTGAACTATAACATATATATGTAAATGAAAAACATTTTTTAAAGCTATGTTTTTATTATATAATGGTACATCTAATTCTTTAATTATCTACTGAATAAATAAACAGTACATTAATTTTATTGTACTATGTTGAATGGTCGTTTATTAATTTCATTTCACCTATTTATGTTTTACATTAACATCCATTTTTTACTAGCAATAATTATTTATTTAATTATGTTCCCCTTAACCCAACATAATTTCAAGGCAGCAACAGAAAAACTGACTATTAAAACCCACACTTTCCACAGACAGAGGAGGAATATTAATGGACACAGTTATGTGTGAATTTATGTCTGACACCACAAAAAACAGGTGCATGAATATGCCAACATAAATGAGAGGAGGGTAAAAATGAAGCATGTTTTCATCTATGTAATCAGGCTGTGTATAATTATATAAAGACCAAGCCAGCATTATGGCAGAGGAAAAAGAAAAGAAAGGAAGGCAGAATGGCTAAAAGGCAAAAGGGTTGAGATAAAATATATTTTTAAACTTAAAGAATATTATATTTGTGGCTTTGTTATAATTTGTTACCAAACTGCTCTCAAATGGTTTTTAATTAATTACGTAAGACAAGCTTTTTCCAAGCTACACATACAGCTACATCTCGTTTATAACTGTTGATTTGACCAGACGTTTGTTAATCTTTTACATTTTCCACGACTCCATTATGGTTTTGGAAATTAAATTAACTGTGTTCACTTCTAAATGAAGCCGAGGCAGAAAAATTAAACCAGGGAAACCCTAACCGGTGTCACCTGGACCACCTGCAGATGAACCTCGCTCAGAGCTCCAGTCACTCGGGAACGGGACGGCAACCCCTCTGAAGTTAATCCTCATCCAACATCTCCTTTCTAAAATCCTCCTCCAGCTTTTCTCCTGCATGTCAATTGAATTTTATTCCCCCTCTGCCCCATCGCCTCACTCAGTCTTAGGCTGTTGTCAGTCTCATTCATTCTCCCGCCCCCGGTGGGACAGCGCTCTAATCCTTTTCCTAAACTATTCAAAAGAGCTCATATCAACTTACAGCATGAAGTCTTCTGCCGGGGTCGGAGCTTCATCCATTTTTTCCCCCATCACGCTTATCCCTGCTGGGGTCGCGAGGGTTCATAGTGCCTATCTCCAGCTGTCTACAGACAAGAGGACAGGTCGCCAGTCCATTGCAGGCCAACACAGAGACAAACAGGACAAACAACCATTCACACACACACTCACGCCTAAGGAGAAGTTAGGGAAGCAATTTAACCTAACAGTCATGTTTTTGGACTGTGGGAGGAAGCCGGAGTACCCAGAGAGAATCCATGCATGCTCAGGGAGAACATGCTAATTCCATGAAGAAAGACCCCCGGTTGGGAACCCGCAACCTTGTTGCTGTAAGGCAGCACTGCTACCCACTGCTCCACTGAGCAGCCAAGAACAAGCACCAATTAACTTATTTCATTCATGTCAATAAAATCCCTCTGATTGGAATTTCTCTTTGTGTGAGTTTCTAGATGTTAAAATACTTTGGGTAATGTGTCTCTAATAGAATGATCTCAACATTTAGACTGTTATTACGTGTTTTTTAAACAAAATCCTATGTCTGCAAAGCCTTCAATAATAATAATAATAATACATTTAATTTAACAGCGCCTTTCTTGACACTCAAGGTCACTTTACAAATAATACAAAAAAAAAATTGTAAAAATTGATTTTCCTATTGTAAAATCTTGGTTATGTTGTCTGACAGCTCTCCTGCAGGGAAGGGCCATTTCACTTTGGGACAAACCGAGATCACTGATTGGTCAGTTGATTACTAGCCTCCTAGATTAACGGCCATTGATTGAACTGGATTTGGTTTTAGGCTTTGCAAGGAAACTGGTTTGAACACATGCACTCTACACTTTACAGATTATTTGTAAAGATTAAAATCAATGCATATTTTTCCTTCTACATGAACAAAACATAGACGTTTATTAGTGTAACAATGAACAATTCAATGCAGAGAGAGCTATAAATGTTTCTCAGCAGTTTCATGCATGCTACAGTGGAAATGGAAAATGCTGTGGAATGTTGCAGAAAATTATATTTTTTCAGAATGTTGCTAAAAATACAACCAAAAAACCCCCCCACTGAATTATGAGGCTTAAGTGACAAAGTCCAGGCTGTTATCACAGATAAGGGTGCAAAAATAGTTGCCGCTTTGCCCAAAGCAGGTTAAGCATGTTATCTGTATTTTGCACACATTAAACCTAATGGTAAAAAAAGTAAATTAAGGCTCCCCTCAGATTTTCTGTTAATCAGCTTCAGCATAGAAATGCAGCTTTTATAGGTTTGTCATCACAGCATAAAAGCTGCAAAGGTGATGCAAAAACATCACAATGAGCAGAAATGACCATAAATCAATTAATACAATAAAAAATAAATAGATTTGAAATTGATATAATAGACAACTCAGGCAACATTAGAAACGGTATTCCCCTAAGCACATTCTAAAGTCAGAAGATGCATATACTAACAGTTCTCATTGTAATAATTTTTCACTTTGAAATGAACTCTCTTAGCTCCCATTTTTGCTCTTTTAGTTTTCCATCTTCTCCCTTCAATCGCCTCCCTCTCCCTCCAGCTTCTATCCGTTCTGCCATCTGAGCTGATGGGAGTGTAAATTGTGGGGATCTTTGAAGAGAGAGTAATGGTGGCCAATTTTCTGACAAGCTACCAGACAGGGTGATGTGGAGGACAAACTCAGAAGGGTTACTAAGGAAAGAAAGAAGAAAGGAAGGAGATTCAGGCCAAATGGCTGACAGACAAAAAGACTGAGATCAGTGGAGATGAGTCATGTTTAAAAACATAAAGAATATTTTATTTTCCAAGATGAAGGTATGGGAAGGATTACAAATCTCTATATCTTTTTGCACAATATCATAAGTATTGATGGAAAAAGTATTTCATCAAGAACCAAAAACGCTGCATTCAGGTCAGTTTATTCCCAGTCCTTTTCTAGAATTATCCAGTTCCATCATATGACAGAAATGCATCTATATAGCCCAAGGACAAGCTGAGAAGTAATCCAAGCATTTGTAAGAGTCAAAGCTCTTTAGAACTGGGCTTGATGGTGGTAGGCTTCTAGCCCACATGCAGGAAATCATCTAAGGAGAGACGAGTTGCTTTTTTTATTGAATATGTACAATAAATAGAACATTAAATTACTGATGACATTCTTTCCTTGTTGTTGTAAAGATTTTCTGCTGTTATACAGTCAAGAATATTATCAACCAAACTGGTTTGTTCCAGTATTCTAAAATTCACTCTTTTCCACATATATGGAAAACTGCTTTCCGCTTCTGTTTTTTCTGTTCATTTATATTTATTTATATTCATCCAAGTGAAAATCAGTTCCTTTTTAGTGTTTAGAAAGTGTAAAATACACTGATGATATTAAACCAATTTGAAAATGCCTTCAAGTATCTCCTACTGACTTCTAAAGAGGAAGATGGGATGTGTTACGTGATTTAAATTTTAAAAAGCCAGACACTTAAATAGTTTTTAAATTCTCTCATGCCAGCAGTTGGATGGTGCTCAGAGACATTATAATATTTACTGAATTATATATTCAAACAAATTTTTTTATGTGAACCTTTGTGACCAGAAAAAGATGTTTGATGAGCAGACTGACAACTCAGAAGTTCAAAGCCGATTCATCTACTGTTTAAGCCTTTGGCATATTTTCCTGAATGTACTTAAGGTCAGAAGTTCCTTTGCTGCTCTGCAGATTTGACCTCAAGAGCATCCATGTTAAAAGGGTCCAACCAAGCAAACAATGGAAGCGCTAGATTCAAGAAGAATTTTGTGGATACTCAGAAGTGACCAGCATCCAGCTTAACGTAGACACCAAAGGCAACTCTCGGTAAAATGAAATAAGTAAAAAAAAAAGAAAAAAAAGAAACACTTGTCAAGTATGTGCGCGAGCTACGAAGACGAGAAGAAAGATGCTGCAGTTCTATTTTTAGCCACAGGTGGCAGCATCATTACTAAACTCTATAATGCCTCTTTAACACTTTATTAAAAAAACATGGTTGTGGATCTGTCTGATCCAAAGTTACTTAAAATAAAGATCAATTTTCAGACTACATCTGAAAAACACAACTGCATAAACCACTATTATGTATTCTAGATCATTTCAATCTCATCTCCGTTCTTTGGTATATTATGGAAGGAAGGGAAATAGCGCCACTCTCTGTGTGATCCAGTTATTGCAGGATGAGGATTTTACTGGTTCAGACTACAGCAGAAAGGAATTATCAGCCCAATCCCAAACCGTACCGTAAGCACTAAGCAATAACTGGCTGCTGTGGATGGTGTCACAAATGGAGTGTTAAGGTGTTAAGGTGTCATGATCTGCCCATTTGGCTCACTTTAATTGTCCATCTCAGTCACCTGCCTAACTCTGCTTAGTTTTCTAATTATCACTCATCTTATCCACCTGTTCCTTTATATTCAGTTCAGCCTGAGCTATCGGGGCCAGATCATTGTTTTGTGTTTTGTGGTTAGGTAGTTTTAGTTTAGTTCCAAGATTTGTGTCAGGTTGCCAGGTGGCCAGGGGATTTAGAGGGTTTTCATTTCTGTCTTGTCTTCTGATTTTGTCTTGGTCCTTCTCTGTGGAGCCCTCAGGTTTTTGGCTTGGAATGCGGGGAAGGTCAGTTTTATTCCTGTAAGCCTGGCTCTAAGGAGGAGACCAGTTTAAAGTCCTGCTGAAATCCTGGTACTACGCCTTGTCTCTGTTCCCTCAGCCACTGAGCCTGCCCGTCTGCATCTGAGTCTGCCTGTCTGCATCTATGCATGTTTGTCTGGGCATGCAGCTGGACCGCTCTGCCTCTGAACCAGCCTTAACGCTCTGTGGATTCCTGGATCCCTGTTTACCTCTGTTCCTGTTTGGATCCGAACTTCTGATCAGCTGATGACTCCTGGATTTCTGGACTGTTCCTGCCTGCTCTGTTTCAACCTGACCTGGACTGGCCAACTGCTTGTTCTCCGGGGCTGCAGCATCTGGGACACACCAGGCCGCACACGCCACGTCTGGTTGGCAGCTCAGCGGCTGGATGACAACCCTTTCCAAGGTGATGGACTGAACTGTGAAACGAGATAGTCAGAGATGGGTTGCCCCGCCCCCCTGCAGCTGCTGCTGTCTTCAGCTCCACAGTTTTGTTTCAGTTTTGTTTATTTTAATGAGCGTAATTGAACTTTCCTACTGACTCTCACCTTTAATACTGGGTCCATCTGTCCCGTTTTATGACATAAGGGGCCAGTTTGGGCCATCTTTTCATTCGTACAATGAGTGACTGAGGAAATCAGCAGCATGAATAACTCCTGACCTTTAGGGAAGGTGTGACTCATACAGTGAGTGAGTGAACCACGATCACAGCCCAGAAGGACTCACTCACTGATTGGTACAGTACAGTACCAGAGAGGGAGGGATTTTTGCCATTTTCAATAAGTTCTACTGGGGGAATTGCTCCTCTGCAGCATTTCTTTGTGTTTACTAGATTAGCCTTGCAAAACTTTGACATTTGACTTCAGCTGGCTTCAGCTGTTAGTGTTTAAGTATGTTAGGCTAACTTAAGCCAATAGCTCTGAGCAACAGATTAGAGAGTCACAGAACACAGCATATCCCTCCCGAGCAGCCTGAGCTGATTTTACCCAAAGAAAGTAAAGATTCAGTTAAAGAAAAGTCCGGTCAGCAAGGAATAATCAATAGATCATTATCTATACCTAAAACTAATATGTTCGTATGATTTATTGAATTTAAAAAAATAATATTTTCAGTGCGATAACTGAGCATTATTGCCCAAATATAGTAACCCCTCCCTCCTGCCATCTTCCAGCAGTGACGTCACGGTGCGGT
>NW_015150920.1:59784-67343 GCF_000732505.1 Cyprinodon variegatus | reverse complement strand
TGCTTTATATTAAAAACAGACAATAAGTGGTTGATTATGGCTATTCCTGATCAAAAACTGCAAAATATTGATATTGCAATTAACTGTTAAGGTAATTTGTTGTTTCAAACACAGAATCAAAAATAGCATCAGCTTAGTTTTCTAAAATGATGAATTTAATTTACCAGCATGTTCAGAGATCAACATTTCAAACTGTATCTAGAAAGCTAAAACCACTGATCAAAATAGAAAATTCCTGAACTGCTAGGCACCTGCCTTCACAGCTTTCTTTTTCACACACTTTCTTTTAATGATCTGCTCCAATTCTCCCCAAAATATACGGATATCCTTGTTAAACACAAATCTGTTTCTCAGTTGCCTCGCCTCCTTGCTGACCTGATTGCCACGTTCTTTCTCAGTGATTTTATTTGTCCAGGAATGTTGGCGTGAAAACACCTTACCAAACCAACCCATCAAGTTCTTCATCATTTCTCTTCTGAGTTTAGCTGAGGTGAGGCTGTTATTGGCCAGAGCTTTTAAAGGGGTAAAGGTGTGAAGCGCATGGGTGTGTGGGTGTACATGTTTGTGTGTTTAAGCTCTATAGAAAGCAAAGAAAATGTCTAGGAAATGTCTAGACATAGCAAAAGAAAAATAAAAGATCTCTAACAATTATCAGAGGCAATAACAGAGCAGCTGTTTATTGTACCGAGGTTCATTTTCACTCAACTTACAGATCAATACGGCACAGGACTTTTATTTAGGGATAAAAGATTATTTTGTTTTCAGAGAGATGAGCTGGAGGAGAGGATTACAGGAGACCAGGAAGGTTATGATGGATATGGATAGATGGAAAAAATGGATGCTTGAGACCGTCCTTTCCACAAGAATGCACACAACCTTTCCTTGTCAACAAAACATGTCCATTAATGGGCTTAAATTATCCATAGAATGTAACCTTTGAATGACAAAAGGCAGAAAGATGCCAGCTCAAAATGATGTTTGTACCCGGGTGCTAAGGCTGTATTGATGTTATTGCATGAAAGACATTTAAATGAGGGTCAATTTTTATTTTTTGGTGTTAACCTGCATTATGAAATAGATTCACAATCTGCAGCCTCAGAGGGAGTTTTCAGATTAATCACTGTTTGGCTGATCAGATTCCCGGTGCACCTGCTTAAATAATAAAAGATGATGTATGGGTCTGCATCCCAGGAATGGAGGCCACAAGACATCGGTTTCAATACAATTTTTTTGCAATCTCGGTTTTGGTCTTTTGGTCAGCCTTATTAGTTTTCTCTTGTTTTTATTTTATTATCTTTTCTGTTTGTTGTATTTTTCTTCAAAAGTTTTAATACTTTGTGGAATTCTTTGGTGTTTGGTTTTGCTTAGGCCTGTCATTTTTTTTTTTTTATTGGGTCTTGCCGGATTATTTTCCACACTCATTGTTTTTTTTTCCTCCTTTCATTTTCTCTATTTTGTCTTTTTGTCCCTTTATTTTAATTTATCGTAGATTATTTTCTTACATGTTAGGTATCCTGTGTTAGACCTTCAAGTATTCCTGCCCTAGTTCAGTGATGTAAATGGCCCGCAAGCATATATTGCACTTTTTATCAGGTTTTGTAACTTAATGTTATTAAGTTAAAGTTATTTAAACAAATAACTTTAATCAAACAATCAACTGGCTGTTAGGAATGATGACGTTAGATGAAAGTGCAATTCAAGATCAAGTCATTGTAAAAGGTTTAGGTAGTGATGTTAGGCTCGAGTCAGTCTGCCCGATAGAGTTCTACCTTTTTGAAGCTAAAATGTGACCACTGCGAGCGATGCCTCATTACGTTACGCTTTGTGTCGAGCTTCACAGTAAATTCTAACAATATGGGTGTTTCTATACCACTGCAGTATTTAAATGCATCAGAATCACGGCTCAAACTGTGGGTTATCCCATTTACAGACAGGGAAAGAAATGTTATATTCAGATCTAGTTTAGAACTGATTCAGAATAGTTCACTACATGCACATAGATCTAAAATAGACAGAGACACACAGACATCACAGGCTCACACATCTATACCCACCAATCATCCACTGATTCATTTATAACAGATATTTATTCATGCAGCACCTCTAAACAGTTAGGCTCTAGATTATAGCTTAGATTAGGTTAGTTTAAAAGAAAACTCTCTGTTAAAACGTAGTTTTTCCTTTCCTCTGTCACTACAAGCATGCTTAGTGTGAGGGATTGTCTTTGAGTCAACGAGTGGATGCAATCAACTGGAGTTGGTAATAAATCCAGTTGATGAAGTTAAATATTACAAAGGTGAATTCACCTTTGTAATATTTACAAAGGTGAATAAATAAAGAAGCTTATTAAAAGAGATGTATACATTTATGTCTCACTGTATAATTAAATTTTTAACTACATTTATTTGTTTATTGTATTTTTGGAGGTAATTAATTGTATCCTCTTTTGTTTATTGAGCATTTATTTATTTCTGTATTTATTTCTAAATATGGGAGAGCTTGTCCTCCATAGAGAAGTGTCCTGATTAACACAAAAAAAAAATATAAGCAATAGAGAAACTGGGTGGACCTAAACTAATAAAGAAAAGTTTGCTTTGTTCCACACCAAACAGGCGGACCAAGGGTATTTTCTGCTGTGAATGCACCTCTTAGTTCCTGTGAGTGTGCTTTCACCCTTCATGGGTGAATAGTGGTTCCATGCCTCGTAATTTTATACTGATTTCCAACCATGTTATAGCTGTTTACCATGGCCTGATTTAAAACCAATGTGTGGATGTAAGCTTTGTTAGGAAAATTATCATTAATTATGTGTGATTATATTACACCTTGCTATTAGCTGCCTGTTGTGTGTCAGAACTGATGTTTTTTTCCCAGTACTTTATCTAATTAGGCCAGTTCTTTGGTCCAACTATATACAGTTATAATCGTCATTCTGTACGTGGCAAAGATTTGGGAATGGAATGAGAGCGGCGTCCTTCAGCTAAGAACAACGTGTAATATTGTGATAAGGCTGGAGCCATGGATGTCTCCTCATCTGCTAACGTGTAAGATGTACAGTAACGATGTGATGATGCGGCAGACTGAAGTATAAAATGCTTCTCTACGTGTTTTCTGGGCCACTTCCCAAGGAGTGAGCCTGGTTGGTAAGCAGCTGCACTCTGTCACCCTAACAACTTATCTGATCTGAGTAGATTACAATTTCTATCAGAATCTTTTGTCATGGCTCATGGTTATTTAATATATATATGTTATAAAGTGTTATTTAAAGAGATTGTCCCAATTGATCTCTTTTCAGGGAAAGATCCGGAGAGAGAAAACTTCAAGGTGTAGACACAGAACTTTCCATTAACCGCTTTAAAACTCACTGCTCTGCCTCAGTACGCCTCTATGTTTTCAGTTCCTGACAGGAAGAGCATATAAAACACTGAGGAATATATCAGAGGTAAAAAAGGTAACGTTAGGGTGCAGGCCAGGAACATGGTTCATGACACCAATAAGAACAAACTCAAAAACAAGATCATGTCATACTCTGCATCTGTTCATTAGCACTTCTGCGTGGTACATACCGATCTTCTTCCTAGTCTTGCTTCCTTGTGATACCAGAACCTAACCTGCTCTCTGTTTCCTTCTAGAATTCTGGATCCCAAGCTCGAGACGACTCCTCAGAACCTAAATAACTTCTGAGAATGTTTTTATTTAAGAGCAACTATGCAAATAAACAAACACCTAGAAAAACTACACTATATTATATTATTTTCCATGTGAGTCCCACATTGTTCATTCTTCTTTACCTTTCCTAAAAAGTGCTTTAAATCAGTCCTGTCTTTATCCAAGCTGGGTCAGATCCTGATGATTGAAAACGGAGGCAGGGAAAGCAGGATAAAGAGTTAACCTCGCTACATGCAGTTAGCCAAGCTTTCTTGCTAAACCCGGTCATGGAAAAGGACGGTTCTTGCGCTATTTTTCTCTCTCTCTGTCGCCCTCTCTTCTCCAACACCCACAACTCGAACTGTCAATCACCCGCAAAACATCTGCGCTGTGACAGGAGGTGGTGAGCAAATACACTTCTAGTCACATCAGGGCGCAGCGGAGCACCCCGNTAATTAGGCCAGTTCTTTGGTCCAACTATATACAGTTATAATCGTCATTCTGTACGTGGCAAAGATTTGGGAATGGAATGAGAGCGGCGTCCTTCAGCTAAGAACAACGTGTAATATTGTGATAAGGCTGGAGCCATGGATGTCTCCTCATCTGCTAACGTGTAAGATGTACAGTAACGATGTGATGATGCGGCAGACTGAAGTATAAAATGCTTCTCTACGTGTTTTCTGGGCCACTTCCCAAGGAGTGAGCCTGGTTGGTAAGCAGCTGCACTCTGTCACCCTAACAACTTATCTGATCTGAGTAGATTACAATTTCTATCAGAATCTTTTGTCATGGCTCATGGTTATTTAATATATATATGTTATAAAGTGTTATTTAAAGAGATTGTCCCAATTGATCTCTTTTCAGGGAAAGATCCGGAGAGAGAAAACTTCAAGGTGTAGACACAGAACTTTCCATTAACCGCTTTAAAACTCACTGCTCTGCCTCAGTACGCCTCTATGTTTTCAGTTCCTGACAGGAAGAGCATATAAAACACTGAGGAATATATCAGAGGTAAAAAAGGTAACGTTAGGGTGCAGGCCAGGAACATGGTTCATGACACCAATAAGAACAAACTCAAAAACAAGATCATGTCATACTCTGCATCTGTTCATTAGCACTTCTGCGTGGTACATACCGATCTTCTTCCTAGTCTTGCTTCCTTGTGATACCAGAACCTAACCTGCTCTCTGTTTCCTTCTAGAATTCTGGATCCCAAGCTCGAGACGACTCCTCAGAACCTAAATAACTTCTGAGAATGTTTTTATTTAAGAGCAACTATGCAAATAAACAAACACCTAGAAAAACTACACTATATTATATTATTTTCCATGTGAGTCCCACATTGTTCATTCTTCTTTACCTTTCCTAAAAAGTGCTTTAAATCAGTCCTGTCTTTATCCAAGCTGGGTCAGATCCTGATGATTGAAAACGGAGGCAGGGAAAGCAGGATAAAGAGTTAACCTCGCTACATGCAGTTAGCCAAGCTTTCTTGCTAAACCCGGTCATGGAAAAGGACGGTTCTTGCGCTATTTTTCTCTCTCTCTGTCGCCCTCTCTTCTCCAACACCCACAACTCGAACTGTCAATCACCCGCAAAACATCTGCGCTGTGACAGGAGGTGGTGAGCAAATACACTTCTAGTCACATCAGGGCGCAGCGGAGCACCCCGAGCTCTCCTATACCTTCGTATTGCAGAGGAGCTACTGCACATGTACAACTTTTAACAAGAGTCAATGGGCAAAGATTTTTGTGCTCTAGATACGTCATCAGATGGACTAAAAATGGAATGACGCTTTACTAGTCATTAAAGTCTAAATATGCACATCTAAAACAATACATATGAATATATTTTGAAATATTTTAAATGTAATTTAAAATTAAATTATAAATAAAATGTATAACTTATACTGCTCAGATCCCTTCTCTGCTTCAGCCCTCCTGCCTGAGCTCACCTGCCTGTCCACCTCGGGAGATCCCCAACTGCACCTTTCATCGGGACCATTGGACATCACCCTCCCAAACCAACGGCACGCCTCCATCTCAGTGAGTTTCAGCGCTCCTCATCATTCAAACCAGCACCGTCCAGTTGCTCACCTGTCACCTTTCCTAGCAGAGCCCAGATTACCCAGCCAGCTGACATCATCTCACTCCAGACCACAACCTTTAATAAAACTCTTTAACTGATCATTTGCCTCTGTGATTGCACTCATTCAGCCTTTCTTCATAAAACATGACAGATAAAGGTTTTCTCCTCCAGCTATACATTTTTATTCTGAGAATTTCATTAGAAAAATGCATGCAACGTATCCCAAAAGCAACCGAATACAAACACTAATATTGATCTTATATTTATTATTCTGTGGGGCTCTGCTTCTTTCTTCCATCCCAACTAACAGTAATCTCAATGCAATCGGTTAAAAAAGAGGATTTTTCATGTTTGTCCTGATTTCTGTGTCACTTCAAACCTTGTTAAATAAGATTTATGGGGACACAAAAAGAAAATCCAATGGACTGTTTGGTGATCCATTACAATCATGTAATTTTTCTTCATCTTTCAAGACATAAATGACACTGAAAGATTAATACTGTAGAGATGCCTTTTTTAGTCATATCTGTGGGACCTCTGCTCTTTAAAACATTTTCCACGTGTGATTATTTTAAGGAGAATATTTTTGAATCACTGCATCAGCAGAGGTCAGGTATTTATGGTCTACATGAATTTGCAATTAAGTGAAAAAAAATTCTTCTGTTTTATTGTCATTCTGAAGAGTTTAAGACCATCAAACAATTTTTAATTTCTTATAAATTCCCCATGAGTAAACACAAACATCTGTTGTAAAATTTTTATTTCACTTATTAATGGAAAATGCAATCCAAAGCAGTGTGGCCCTATGTTTAAAAGTAATTCCCCCTAAATCTACCCTGGCAGTTATAGCCCCTTAGAGGACACAACTAACTTATTTTTCCAGATAGGGAAGTAGGGTTTGTATAGCTCCTCGTCCTTTATAGGAGGGGATGTTCCTATTTTTCTTTTTTATGTATTCCCATTATCATCCTCACAGCTCTGAGGAAGTCTATGAGGTTGTGATCCCTTCATGAGACCGCGTGATCTCTCTGGAAAATGTATATTTTATTAGGTACTCAAAGATGCTCCAGCATCCCTGGACCATTTCTTCTATGTTGCACATTTTTATATGTTCATATATGTTCCCATAAACATAAGAATAATAATAAGAATTATTATCTACAAAGGTAATTCTTTAATTAAATTAAAATACTGTGTAGTCAACCTTCTTCTGTGTGATAAGGATTTATCAGAGGTGAGAGTTCAGTTGAACAGCGATTTTAAAGGGATCCTCAAATAGATCCTGTTCCATGCAAATTATTTAAAGAAGTATTTCCTCTGATGTCCACCTGTTTTTTTTTTTCTTTAAGTATGATTAATCTATCCCTGTTATAGGGATACGCACCTCAGGCTTTTAAGTAGCTGTAATTAAATCTATACTTAAGAAACTCTCTTGACCCAGATGACTTGGTCAATTATCGACCTAAATCTAATCTTCCTTTTTTAATACAATATTCTTAAGGAGGTAGTTGCCAAACAAGTATGTGACCACATATTTGGGAATTTTTTGAAGAGTTTCAATCAGGTGTTAGAGCTCATCATAGCACTGAAACAGCGGTGATTAAAGTCAATAATGATAATTTCATGGCCTTAGATAATCGACTTGTATCTGTGCTCGTCCTGTTAGATTCAGCGCTGCATTTGATCCAATTGACCATAATATTCTTTTAAAAAGGTTTGAATATTTTGTTGGAATTAAAGGAACAGCACTAGACTGGTTTAAATCTTCTCTATCTGATCGATTTCAGTTTGTTCAAGTTAATGATAAATCTTCCTCATGCTCAAAG
>NW_015150920.1:53981-59432 GCF_000732505.1 Cyprinodon variegatus | reverse complement strand
AGTCCATGCATTTGTTACTTCAAGGCTGGACTATTGTAATTCTTTACTATCAGGAAGTCCACAAACGGTAGTTAAAAGCCTTCAGCTGATCCAAAATGCTGCAGCCAGATGAAAATTAAAATTAAAAAGAGAGATATCTCTCCTATCTTAGTTTCTCTTCATTGGGTTTCTGTTAAATGTAGAATAGAATTTAATTTTCAAATGGCCTTGAATGGCAAAGCTCTTTCTTATATCAGTCATCTGATTGTACCTTATGTTCCTAACAGAGCACTGTTTACCCTGCAATGCATACTGGCTAAAATATGCTGCTGTAGCTGCTCCATTCAGCCAAAACAGCAATGAATAACATTAAACTTTTTCAGTTTAAACCAGAGTGCAATGAAGTTGATGAGAAAGTTGCAATCACAAGAAGTGATGAAGACCAGGAGGACTAAGCAGAGGAAGAGGGTAGAGTTGGCTGAAGAGGCTGGTGTTGTTGCAGCTGATGCCAGGAGATGTTAACCCAGATGGAGAGTTATGCTACAAATATCTCCAGTTTCTTAAGCCAGTTTTCATACACCTGGGCCGATTTTCCAGTCATGTGCAAATTTTTTGAATTGGGCTGTCTTTCAGTCTCATCTGTCATATTTTGGTTGTAGTTAAGGGGACCCAAATGCAGAGGCAGAGAGGCTGAGGTGAATTATTGTAGTTTTAATGGTAACACAAACAATAGGGGCAAAATCCAAAAATCCAACTTAAAATGTTACACAGACCAGAACCATGGAGACATCAGGGGAAAACAAGCACAAGGAGCCAGGGAGAGACGAGGTGAGAAGACAACAGGACCAGCAACAACAAGGAACCAACCAGGAGTAACTGCAGAGGGAGAGTCTACAGTATGTAGCTGACTGAGACAATGGCAGGGTTAACGAGCTGACAAGGAGCAGGTGTGAGGAGACATCGAGGGAGCCTAGGGGAAAGGAACACACACAAGAGGGCAACAGAGGAAAACAACAGAAAAACCTGAGAACTAATATAAATCTAGAAACTACAACAAAATAGGAATTAAACCAATAAAACTAGAAAACAAGGAGCAAAGTAAAGCACAACAGAACCAAGACCATGACATCATCTGTCTGTTCCTGTTTGGCTGTGACTCCATCCTGGAGTAAAATATCAGCTGTGCTGCTGCCATTAACACCTTTGTTTATAGATGTTCCAGATCTGACTGTAACTGTGGAATATTCAAAAAGTGATTTTGAATTGAAAAATTCAAACTTGGAAACAAAGTCCAGTGGATTGTTTTTTATTTTTTTATTTTTTTTGGAGTACATCACAAGTCGATCACATTTCAACAAAGGAATGAAAAGTTTCAGGTTCTTCTTCATAAACTTCACCTCTGCCCAAGTTAACCAAATTCCTGCCTGACAGTCTAAATTCTACCACAGATTAATGTTTTTGCGATTCCAATGTAATTATATATCAAGATCCGTCCATAACAAAACAACTGACCACTGTGCTCTATGTAACAAACCAACTGTAATCCCCTCAGGCACCCTCCTCCTGCTGTCACTGCATATTCTCCCTCATCTCTAAAGGACTATTCAGCCGTTATCCACTCTGTTTTGCTGATAAACTATAAATAGTGCTATATACACTTCCAGGCATTATTTGGACAATTTACAGCATATTTGTTGAAATCCTGCTTGTGTCTAAAACTGTTTGTTTGGCATTAAAACATGGTTACTGACTCTGATATTTGCTGTTTGCTTAGCTTGGGACATGACCTCACCAGGGGCAGCTGCTCTCTGTTGACTCGCTCCTCCTATGCATATTGGATCATTTAGGGCCTGACAGTGAATAAAATGATTTTCTTACAATGGAAAAATAAAATAAGTGTTTTTTTTTATCATAAAAAGAGTAAATGCATTAAAGTTGGATATAAAGCATTTTGCATCTTCCATCTAATTTCTGTTGTGTTTTGTTATTGGAACTTTGGCAGCTGTGGTCACCAGAAGTAGGTTTACCAAATCACCTATATATTTTACAGTAAAAATGTAAACCAGTTGATAGAACCTCCTGTATCATTTCCATCTTTAAACTGGGAACTGTTTGTCACCTTTTACATTTGTAAATGCTTATTTAACAGCTACTTGTTTTATTTAGTAGGACTAACATATAAAAAAAAAACATATTAACAAACAAGCTTTTCTTGGCTTACTGTGTTAAGAAAAGCTTGCACATTTTTTGGTTTTTCTAAAAAATCTGATATTCATAACACAGATACTTTTAAATAAATACAGTATGATCAAAAAGTGTAATTATAACACTGGTCATAAGCAACAATTTGTTTTGATTTAGTTTTTTTCCAGCATTTTATTGTCATTACACTGTTATAAGTACAGAGATTCGAAATGAACTCTCTACATTTAACCCATCCCCTTGGGGAGCAGTGGGCTGCCATTGTGCGGCGCCCAGGGAGCAGTGTGGGGTTAAGGGTCTTGCTCAGGGACCCAGAGTGTTAGTCTATTTGTGTGCGGCTTGAACTCAGAACCTCAGGATTCCAAGCTCTATGCCCTAACCATTAGGCCGCCAATTTTTGAAACAAAATCCTGCATTTAACTCAAAATACACATTTTATTCCCCTCCAATAAAACAGCCATGTTCTAATATTAATATTCCTCTATGTTTTATTTTAACATGTTAACTGGACCTATACAAAATAATATGTAAAATAAACTATGTTTNTTTTTTATTTTTTTTGGAGTACATCACAAGTCAATCACATTTCAACAAAGGAATGAAAAGTTTCAGGTTCTTCTTCATAAACTTCACCTCTGCCCAAGTTAACCAAATTCCTGCCTGACAGTCTAAATTCTACCACAGATTAATGTTTTTGCGATTCCAATGTAATTATATATCAAGATCCGTCCATAACAAAACAACTGACCACTGTGCTCTATGTAACAAACCAACTGTAATCCCCTCAGGCACCCTCCTCCTGCTGTCACTGCATATTCTCCCTCATCTCTAAAGGACTATTCAGCCGTTATCCACTCTGTTTTGCTGATAAACTATAAATAGTGCTATATACACTTCCAGGCATTATTTGGACAATTTACAGCATATTTGTTGAAATCCTGCTTGTGTCTAAAACTGTTTGTTTGGCATTAAAACATGGTTACTGACTCTGATATTTGCTGTTTGCTTAGCTTGGGACATGACCTCACCAGGGGCAGCTGCTCTCTGTTGACTCGCTCCTCCTATGCATATTGGATCATTTAGGGCCTGACAGTGAATAAAATGATTTTCTTACAATGGAAAAATAAAATAAGTGTTTTTTTTTATCATAAAAAGAGTAAATGCATTAAAGTTGGATATAAAGCATTTTGCATCTTCCATCTAATTTCTGTTGTGTTTTGTTATTGGAACTTTGGCAGCTGTGGTCACCAGAAGTAGGTTTACCAAATCACCTATATATTTTACAGTAAAAATGTAAACCAGTTGATAGAACCTCCTGTATCATTTCCATCTTTAAACTGGGAACTGTTTGTCACCTTTTACATTTGTAAATGCTTATTTAACAGCTACTTGTTTTATTTAGTAGGACTAACATATAAAAAAAAAACATATTAACAAACAAGCTTTTCTTGGCTTACTGTGTTAAGAAAAGCTTGCACATTTTTTGGTTTTTCTAAAAAATCTGATATTCATAACACAGATACTTTTAAATAAATACAGTATGATCAAAAAGTGTAATTATAACACTGGTCATAAGCAACAATTTGTTTTGATTTAGTTTTTTTCCAGCATTTTATTGTCATTACACTGTTATAAGTACAGAGATTCGAAATGAACTCTCTACATTTAACCCATCCCCTTGGGGAGCAGTGGGCTGCCATTGTGCGGCGCCCAGGGAGCAGTGTGGGGTTAAGGGTCTTGCTCAGGGACCCAGAGTGTTAGTCTATTTGTGTGCGGCTTGAACTCAGAACCTCAGGATTCCAAGCTCTATGCCCTAACCATTAGGCCGCCAATTTTTGAAACAAAATCCTGCATTTAACTCAAAATACACATTTTATTCCCCTCCAATAAAACAGCCATGTTCTAATATTAATATTCCTCTATGTTTTATTTTAACATGTTAACTGGACCTATACAAAATAATATGTAAAATAAACTATGTTTCTTTCCGTATAAGAAGTTACAGTAGTTTTAACTCAAACATTAACACATGTATACATTTGAACTCTACTTGCTCTGTTTTTCTTTTGTATTTTTTGAGTGTGGTGGGGTTGTCTGTGAAAAAAGGCCCATTGCAGCACTAGTATCACTGCATGAAGTTCATACTGAGAACTGAACACCTATAATGTTTCCAGTCAGTTACTTTCTCATAAAAAGTGAGAAATGAAAACCTATAATATCATGTTCTTTTAAAATACTCAAACACTCGCTCATCACATCTCGTCTTCGATGTGATCACAAGATGACAAGCACTACCGTCTGTCCTGAGGGACGAGTATCTGCAGTATCTGCAGACAAGCAGTGAGTGATTCTCTGACAATGTCTTTCTCAATTTATTTCAAATCAGACCAAGGCCACGTTCATGTGTAGTCCTAAATCAGAAACGTATCTAAGGTTTTTGGAACCTCAGTCAGCACCATGGCTGCTGAGAGCATGGCTTACTGTCTGTGTCGTGGGTGCAGTGAATATATTTCATCAACTGGCTGAAATGAAACAGCAAAATCTACTCTCTCTATAGACAACCGATACCTGGCCTGGGCTGAACCGCTTACACAGAGATCATGTTTTTGCTTGGATTTAAAACAATCCATAACTTTTTTTGTGTCCTAATCATTTTTGTGACTCCTTTCTTTATGCTAAGCAGGCAGATGTAGACAGTTTGAGCTTTCAGGGATCCTCAGCTAAGGAGTTAACTATCACTGGCTAAATATTGAAATATATTTTGGAAAACAATCTACTTGAGTGATCAAGGTTTTATTGTTAAAAGTTTTGTTTGTTCAGGAGAATTTCCATGACTCAATGAAACTTAAGTAGAATAATCAGTACAGGAACACTGTGACTAATACAAACTGTTATTTTGTTTTGTCAAAATATTGCAGTCAGATACCCACAAACCCAACTTGTACAACAACCAGTGTTAGGAATGTTACTTTAGACAAGAAAAAAAGAGTTATAGTTACTGGTCACTTATTAGGTTAAATGAGATAGAAACTTAGTTAATGTACAATCAAATTAACTTTCTACTAGACAAAGTAAATCGTTTCTAGAATGAGTAAGATGAGTAAAGCGTCCACTAGCCCACTAATAGTCTTAAACATAGAGTTAAAGTAAAAGTCTGGTCATCTTTAGAATACATACTTCTGAAAATACTTTCTATATGAAAATATTACATACTGTTCAATAAATCATGAGTGTTTTTAATTAGGGATCATTTTCATTTGAATGTGCTTT
>NW_015150920.1:45653-53435 GCF_000732505.1 Cyprinodon variegatus | reverse complement strand
GTTTTCCAGTGTAGTCCTGTTTCTCTAACTGTGACTGGCTGGATGCCATGTCTAACATGGGAGCTGGCTCAGAGCTCGTCTGCCTGGCTGTGTGTTTCCTGGCCACCTTTAATAGTTGCCTTTTGTATCTCTGCTTCTGTCTCCTTGAACCCCAGTCGGCCTCAGCAGATGGCCGCTCACACTGAGCCTGGTTCTGCTGGAGGTTTCTTTCTGTTAAAAGGGAATTTTTCCTCTCCACTGTCGCTACAAGCATGCTTAGTGTGAGGGATTGCCTACGAGTCAATGAGTGAACGCAATCAACTGGATTTCCTTAGATAGAAAACTTTGAATTAATTTGACTGGATGATCTGGTGAACTGTATAATGCCTTTAGATGACGTGTTGTGAATTGGTGCTGTAGAAATAAACTGAATTTAATTTAATTCTCCCTCTTCAAGTTGGCAATCCAACGACAAACCCGTCCGTGAAAGATCATGAATCGGAAAGGTGAAATGCCTAATTCTTTTTTACTTTTACCTGATGTATTCCAACATCCAACTGCCACACTGCAAAAACAATCTTAAAATTAGTAAAAAATTCTTAAATTAAGGGTATTTACCCTTCATTTGAGCAATGAAATAAGATGATTTGCCAATGGAATGAGTGTTTTTACTCTTAAAATAAGGTATCTAGATATTATGAACTTGAAATAAGACAGTGCAATTGTTTTTTTCTTTTTTTAAGTGTAAATTGTCTCATTGTTCCATTGGCAAAGTGTCTCACTTAAATCTTTAATTCAAGAAAAGATGCACTTATTTAAAGAAAAAATGCAGTGCATGCACATGGGCATTGTCAGTTTCACTATAGTTCTGGTGAATTTCAATGGTGAAGTTCTCTGGAAATCTTCAATAATTGTTGTTGATTGCAGATGTTTCTAGTAGTTCCCATTTATTTTGCTTGTAAAGCGGGTAGAATGGCGCTAGGCTTACTGCACCGTGACGTCACTGCTGGAAGATGACAGGAGTGAAGAGTTACTGTATTTGGGCAAAAATGGTCGCCCCCAGGCTCAGTGATCGCAACGAAAATTATTATTATTTTTTTTTTTTACTGATTGAAGCTAAAGTCATTAAATCACTGCTAATATATTAGTTTTAGGTATAAATAATGATCCATTGATCAATCCTTGCCGACCGGACCTTTCCTTTAAATATTATATAACTAACTTTTTTCCTTGAAACTGTTAAACTAAAATAGATCCTCTCATTTTAATTCACATACAGCCTCATCCACTTTCNGCATGGGGGGAACACTGCCTAAGAAATTCCACGTCAATTTCTGACAATTTACGGGAGTTTTTGTCGAAGCCTGCAAATTGCCGTAAACTGCCGCTAACCTGAAGTTCCACGACAATCTACAGTGCCGTATATTGACGAAAATCCCACTTTTCATGCAGTGTAAAGGTATTATGGAGGATTCTTTTCAAATTTTTTGAAAGACCCGCCCTCTCCACTTAAAAAAAATAAAGCTTGTGCGAGAGCATGCAGAAGCCCATTTCTGCTCGTACACGCTCTGTTTAAAATTTGCTGTTCTAATAGCTCATACAAACGTATTGTGCTGAACCGCCCTAACCCCTAAAGCCCTCAATCACCATAAAGAGGTGGGACTTTATAGTGAACTCAATCATCTTATTGTTCCGACAGATGATCACTTCCCAACTGGTCCACTGCGTTGTGCCTGTGCCATCTTTGTTAGTAGTCGCCGCTGTCGAGTAGAGGCAGCCTATATAGGCCGCTGTGACAGAAAATCCCATAATGCTTTCCGATAATGCCCTTGTGTTTTGAATTGGCGGTATATAAATAAACTGAATTGAATTGAATTGAAGAGAGCTTTTGGCGCAAAGCATTAGCAGACACTTTTTCTCTTACGACCCTGGGCCATTTTTAAAGAACCGTGCTGAGAAAGGTGAGCTTCAATATCTGTCTGAAACCGTATCTCACCACGGATATACGCCTGAAAGTGGGCATGCGCAGAAAAAGATAGCTAACAGGATGAGCATATAGGACGGCCTTAAGTAAAAATATCACCAGAATGATTGACAATTAGGAGGACCACTAATTTAGATGATCCACCCAGAAATAAAAGATTGTCCTCTATTCCTTTAAGATGAATGTAAAGATAAGTGTAAACAACCTTAAATGAACAACAACCTAGTTTTTTAAATGTAAACAGTCCTTCAGGCTTTTTTAATGCATGTTCAGTTATCTTTAGGAAAACAAAATTGAGCTATTTATGATCCCTCATCATGAGGGTAATGAGAATTAGACCTGTGTATATGCATGATCATGTGGCTGAGGCTTTAGCAATGTCAGCAGTTAGCCATGGTTTGTTTACTATTGTTTCCCAGTCTACCTTGCACAATAGGTGAAAATGTACATAAGATGCGACACTTAATGACTTTCAGCAGGTGCCTCCCCCCTTTGTAGAATAGCCTCTTTTGGTTACATAGAGCCTGAAGTAATGCTAGCAAGAACAATTTTTTTCTCGTGTTGTGGATCAGTTTGCAAATGAAGATTCAAAATTAAAGAGCATTTTTTTTTTTGTCAAACATTTAAAACCANTCATACAAGCATGCTTAGTATGAGGGATTGCCTACGAGTCAATGAGTCGATGCAATCAACTCGTTTTCCTTAAATAGAAAACTTTGAATTAATTTGACCGTATGATCTGGTGAACTGTAAAGTGCATTTAGATGACGTGTTCTGAATTGGTGCTATAGAAATAAACTGAATTTAATTTAATCCTCCCTCTTCCAGTTGGGAATCCAACGACAAACCCGTCCGTGAAAGATCATGAATCGGAAAGGTGAAATGCCTGATTCTTTTTTACTTTTAACTGATGTATTCCAACATCCAACTGCCACACTGCAAAAACAATCTTAAAATTAGTAAAAAAAATTCTTAAATTAAGGGTATTTACCCTTCATTTGAGCAATGAAATAAGATAATTTGCCAATGGAATGAGTGTTTTTACTCCTAAAATAAGGTATCTAGATATTATGAACGTGAAATAAGACAATGCAATTGTTATTTTTTTTTTTTAGGTGTAAATTGTCTCATTGTTCGATTGGCAAAGTGTCTCACTTAAATCGTTAATTCAAGAAAAGATGCACTTATTTAAAGAAAAAATGCAGTGCATGCACGTGGGCATTGTCAGTTTCACTATAGCTCTGGTGAATTTCAACGGTGAAGTTCTCTGGAAATCTTCAATAATTGTTGTTGACTGCAGATGTTTCTAATAGTTCCCATTTATTTTGCTTGTAAAGCGGGTAGAATGGCGCTAGGCTTACCGCACCGTGATGTCACTGCTGGAAGATGGCAGGAGTGAAGTGTTACTGTATTTGGGCAAAAATGGTCGCCCCCAGGCTCAGTGAGCGCAACGAAAATAATAATTATTTTTTTTTTTACTGATTGAAGCTAAAGTCATTAAATCACTGCTAATGTATTAGTTTTAGGTATAAATAATGATCCATTGATTAATCCTTGCCGACCGGACCTTTCCTTTAAATATAATATAACTAACTTTTTTCCTTGAAACTGTTAAACTAAAATAGATCCTCTCATTTTAATTCACATACAGCCTCATCCACTTTCTCTCTGCTTACTGTCTGTTTAAGGAGGGCCGACCTCCTTAAATCATACCATGTCACAAACCTTCTCTCCTGCCAAAGCTCCTACCTGTGACAATAAATAACTTAAGGAGTAATACAATGTTAACTACCTAAACGATGCATGCAGTATATATAGCCCATCCTTTTCATGCACATCCTTGTGACGTTTGGCATTTGGTGTAATTTTCTATTTTTTCAAACTGTAAAATCCTTGCAACAAACTAAATTATAATAAATTTAGGGGGTGTGCATAAGTGGGCCAGTGTATCGCCCGAGTCTGCTCGTTTGGCTTTTACTTCTTACCAAGTCTGAAATCCAATCAAGAAGTTTTTTTGGTGTTCTTGTCTTTTCCCTCCCCCTGCTTGGTTCTCTTCCTTCTTATATTGTCCAAAGCAGTCCTTTATTCTATTTTCAATAAGTCAGTGAGCAAGAAGGTCAGATGAAGAATACTGCTGTGCACAGTATCACTGTCCCTCAGTCTTCTTTTTCCCTTTCACCTCTTCGTGTATATGCTACAAATCTTTTCTTCATCTTTTTATCTCGATCCAGTTTCTCTTTCAGCTTCCCGGGGTTGTCATCAGTTCAGATGACGAAATGTTTAATCTCTCTCATTCTTGCCATCTTTTGTTCCTGCTCTTTATCTTATTCAGCTCAATAACCTACTTTCACACTGTTGTTGCACTCCATGTTCACTTCTGTCACCGGTATCGTTTTGCGTGTCTTATTGTTAGAGTGAAGAAATATAGATCCAAAATTTTTTTCCATTCACTATTTTTACTTGTTTAGGTTCAACGTTAAAAAGAAAATGTTATCTGTCTTTCTTTGTGTTCGTACACTGCAAAAACNAAACAAGAATTGAATGAATAGGAATTAACGAGAGCTAGATAACGACTAATCAAACCTATATTAGTTTATTTCTGTACTGAGGTCTATATTTATATACATCACCTCTGTATGAGGCAAGATAAGACATAGTGACACTTGGAAACATATTTAATCCAGATGGTTAATAGATTGTTATTGTTCATTTGTAGGTTTATTATCATGATAAATATAACCAGCATTCAGATGAACTATACTGACACTACCCATTTTTTATCCATCTTTATCACTAGCTATTTTCCTCTGGTTTTATTGTCTGTTATGTTTCCTACTGCCTGGCGCCCTTCTCTGTCTCTCCATTAATGATATGTGACAGCACACCAGCTGTAAAACAAACAGTGTCAGGGGGTCACCACCATAGCAGCCTCTCTACACTTTTCTGTTGATATTAACTGGATTACAGAAATATTTCAGAGGACCAAAATGCATCAGCATTTTCTCTCCAGAGATTACTATTTGTAAAATTATTTAAAACAACAAAAAATATATTGTTTTTTTTCAGTTTTCCCCCAGTCATGTTATTTAATTTATTGCACTTCATGTGAGCAGGATGATACACTGAAGCACAGGCTTAAAATGTACCCTATTTATTATCAGATATCTGTAAAGATAAACCCTCTTAAAATAGTATTATTGTATCAAACAGATAACACCACCCATTATATTAATACGCCCGCAATGTGCCAACTACACACTGATGGTATGTTTAAAAAAATCTTTTTTCTATGCATAAGGAAAGCTATGTCAGTTTGAGGTCATACTTTTGTCATATAAACATACAGTGATCCAAACTTCAGGTATTGTTGTTTATTTACCTCATAAAAACAATCACAAGTGTCTTTCCAAGCCAAAACACACACACACACCAAGAAAAAAAAAATCAGGTGATGTTGTGTCCTCTCTCTGGGTCTGGCCACAAGATTTCACCCACATCACATGCAATGTCCAAGGTACCAGGGAANGCCAAAGCTCCTACCTGTGACAATAAATAACTTAAGGAGTAATACAATGTTAACTACCTAAACGATGCATGCAGTATATATAGCCCATCCTTTTCATGCACATCCTTGTGACGTTTGGCATTTGGTGTAATTTTCTATTTTTTTCAAACTGTAAAATCCTTGCAACAAACTAAATTATAATAAATTTAGGGGGTGTGCATAAGTGGGCCAGTGTATCGCCCGAGTCTGCTCGTTTGGCTTTTACTTCTTACCAAGTCTGAAATCCAATCAAGAAGTTTTTTTGGTGTTCTTGTCTTTTCCCTCCCCCTGCTTGGTTCTCTTCCTTCTTATATTGTCCAAAGCAGTCCTTTATTCTATTTTCAATAAGTCAGTGAGCAAGAAGGTCAGATGAAGAATACTGCTGTGCACAGTATCACTGTCCCTCAGTCTTCTTTTTCCCTTTCACCTCTTCGTGTATATGCTACAAATCTTTTCTTCATCTTTTTATCTCGATCCAGTTTCTCTTTCAGCTTCCCGGGGTTGTCATCAGTTCAGATGACGAAATGTTTAATCTCTCTCATTCTTGCCATCTTTTGTTCCTGCTCTTTATCTTATTCAGCTCAATAACCTACTTTCACACTGTTGTTGCACTCCATGTTCACTTCTGTCACCGGTATCGTTTTGCGTGTCTTATTGTTAGAGTGAAGAAATATAGATCCAAAATTTTTTTCCATTCACTATTTTTACTTGTTTAGGTTCAACGTTAAAAAGAAAATGTTATCTGTCTTTCTTTGTGTTCGTACACTGCAAAAACTATCTAGAAATACAAAAAAAGAAATTCTTAAATTAGATTAGATTAGATGAGCTTTATTGATCTCACAGCGGAGAAATTCACTGGTCACATATTGGCATAGTAATTAAAGAAGGTGCAAACAGGAGGAAAAAGGTGCATTAAGAATAAACAAGCAAGCACTGTATATACAGTATATCAAGATAAGAATAAGAATTGAGGTGCAAGTGTACATGTATCACACACATAAGTGTATAAGTGTATTTACCCTTAATTTGAGTAGGTAAATAAGATGAATGGCCAATGGAAAAGATTTTTTACTCTTAAAATAAGATAAAAAGATATTATCCACTTATGTTTTTTTATCTTATATATATGTAAATTGTCATGTTCCATTGTTAATTGTCTCACTTAAGTCCTCAATTCAAGAAAAAATGCCCTCATTTTAAGAAAATAAAACTTATTTAGATCAAAATGTTTTGCTGTCTAATCATAAATGTTGATAGAAATCCCCTTAGACCATTATGCTTGTGAAATAACATAGTATATCTTTCTAAATGAGTACTTTATTATCTACTCCAAGGAGGTTATGTTTTCATCTGTATCAGTTTGTCTGTGTGTTTTAAAGATAACTAAAGAAGTTGAACATTTCAGAGCTGTGTATTGTGACTGGCAACAAATGATTACATTTTTGTTGATGATCCTGTTCACCTTCGAACCATGTTTCTTGGAAAGATTCTGTCAATAGAGATATTAATTTAAGGGGGAGTTAAAATATGTGGGGGGGAATGAGCTACTTGGTTGAGGTCTGCACGCTCCAAGTCCTTTCTATTTGTAGTTATGACCAAAAGCTGGTGCCAGGCTGCTTTTAATTACCTCCAAAAAGCAAGAGAATTGACAAAGAAGAAGATGTATCTTTACAAAAGACACCTGAGCCGCCCTGCTGAACCTCCTATGAGAGCTCTGCTCCCACATCTCCCACTCTCTTCCTGGAAACTCTCTCAAAGAGGCCACAATCTGAAGGACTATCTGAATGAGAGGCCTAGAACAAGGGACTATGTGGCTACATTGACATAATGCTTCAACTCTGTTTAAAGTTAAGTAGACTGCAGCCCACTTCCCAGAACCAGCTACCAGCAAAAAAGAATATCAGAGATATTCTCTTTAAGTTTAGAGGAGGAACTTGGAGCCAGATATCCAAGAAACCACGTCGCCTCAGAAAAGAAACAGCTAGGATATTCAGGAACGGAACCCACAGAAAGCACAGCCAGGAGATGCAAACCTTTTCTGAACACTTGAGATGTCTCAGCTTTCCAAAACAGGAATCAACAAAGTTATCAGGCATGGAAAAAGACAGGGCTAGGCATTTAAAGCTACAGTGTGTAATTTTCAGCGACATCTAGCGTCCAGACTGCAGACCGCAGCAACATGAACATCTCCCCCCCTCCGCTTCTCCCCCCCAACAGTACGGCGAGCGTTAAGGGACAAAATGTCTTCCACGACGTCCGCATCACCTACCTTCTC
>NW_015150920.1:40950-45196 GCF_000732505.1 Cyprinodon variegatus | reverse complement strand
CATCAGCTGGCGCGGGTTCACTGGATACGCTGGCAAAGTTCAGTCAGAGCTCAGAAGGAGGATTGAGGTCCGGAGGAGCCTGACCCAGAGATCCAGGAGCGAAGAGGAGCAGCAGCCAGCAGCAGCCAGAGCACACAGTGAAAACGAGGGATCCAGGAGGGATAATCCAAGCCGTGGTCAGAAGACGGGTCCAAGGTCGGCAACAGGTAGAATCCAGAGAAACAGAACAGGCAAAACAGAGCAGAGCAGGGGCGGCCAAAACTCAGAAGTCCGGGGGCAGAAACAAGTCAATATCAGGCAGAACAAACACATACAGAGAAACGCTAGAACTAGACTCGCTGGAAGTTTGAATAATCTGGCACCATGGGCTGGGAACTGGTGGCATATATAGGAGAAGAAACAGGTGGATCTGATAAGAGATAATTAGGCTGGGGAGGAGCAAAGCAGATATGAGGGAAAGAGTAAAACCCAGCCTACGGTGCCAAGATCATGACACTGCCCCCTGGTTATGATGACCGAGTGCACTCCAGTGGCCTTCACATCCCAGGCTAGTCCTTCTCTGAGGCATTTTCTAATTCCTAAAATTATTTTTCCTTATGTTTCCATAATTTGAAATGGCCACATCAATCACAATTTCTATTAGGTTGGCAAGAACCCTTTTGTCTTTTTGTACAAGGAAGACCCACATGATCTTAGGGGTCTCAGGGGCACATATATTTCTGTAAACTGTACTGACAGTTTACTGACACTTGGTTATAGCATTACATGTACTCCTTTGTTGTCAGTATCTTACATCCTGCTGTGGGATGCTGGATTGTTTCTGGGGACTCTGTGCATAGCCTGCACCTTAGATCTTGCTTGGCATGATAGATCTGAGCCCTTCCATGATGGTACCTCAAGTTCCTTAATTTCCAGTTTTTACTAATATAAAAAAAAAAAACTTAGAAATCTGCAAAGTTACTATCAAGACCTTTTTTTTCATTAGGAAGTACAAAGTTTCCTTTCTGGATTGCATTTTCCCATTTACAATAGATGTGCTTTACATCAGTAATCAACCACAATTCACTCCATAAAATTAAGCGCATATATATATATATATATTTTAATTTCCAATCGTCATACAAATCTGCTATAAAAAGCAGGGACCACATCAGTACTGACTCATACACAGAGTGATGTTACACAAAATCTCCTTCATTATCTCTGACAACCTGTTTTTTTTTTTTTAAATAGGCTAACATACATGGCAGGTTAAATTTAGTGTGGATCAACCTGAGAGTGGAATAGCAGAAACTAATGAAACATCAACTACCTAATGACCATACTTACCTTTAATAACAATGGTATGATCTTTTAAAACCAAATGTATATGTTTTAATTATATGACTGTTGTACAGCGGTTTAGTCTGTGCTTCTTTACTAAACAAAATGTAAAAATAAAATAAAATGTGTTGTGGGAGACAGGATCACATTCATTTTGTTGCTGACCCTGCTTATCAACATCTCCCTAACCAGGTAAACTATAATAAATCTGTCTCCAAGGAGCAATCCTCAGTGACAGGTCAGTAAAATATTGCAACATTTCTCTCATGTGGAAGCCACTTGACTAACACTGGCTAAAAGCCAAGAAAAGAGCTGAATTACCAAAACAATAGAGAATATGAAGGTCAAGTGCTGTGTGCCTATGGGGTTGGGTTGATGAATGGACAGGACGAAAGCATGACATACAGACTTTGACATTTCATAGGTTAGTGGGAGCGATAAATTAAAAGGAATCCAGCATGAGAAGAGGCGAGTGCACAGAGGTGAAACAATACAAATGGAGTAAAATAATAAATCCCCTGCTAAAGGTGTGTTTAACAAATATATATATAAAAAAACAGTTACATATTTTAATAATACGACTATTTCTAATGGCTCAAAGGTAAAAAACAAAACAAAAAAAAACAACAACAAAGAATCTGTTAAAATATTATGAGGCAATGTAGTGTTTAAAACATTTGAACTAAAGTTTCTGCTAATATACATCAGGTCAGAGTGACCTTTTAAAGATAAAGCAGTAAGATTTAAATATATTAATATTATTCTGACCAAAAATGCTTAAGATTAATACTTGCAGGTTAGGAGCCATTAAGAACTTCAATTATTTTCACAAGTGTACAAATTGCACACCGGGGGGGTGGGAGGTTGGTCAAGCTGATGAAAAAGTAGTTCTCTTTCTAAATGTTAAGTTGAACATCATTCTGATCAAGCCAAGAACTAAAGACATCATAGATTAACCCAAATTGCATCAAGTTTGTTCTAAGTAACAGAGCAGATCTTCAAAATATCCAAAAAGTCATTCCTTTAATCCATTAGAAAATTTCACGTCTCCTTCTTTCAAGAAGATACAATATAATGTTTATCTTTCAAAAAGTGGTTTTAAAATCATCTTCCCGGCTCAAATGATCTTGTATTTTAATACACTTGCACTGTTTATCTTTTCATTTAACTTATGATTTATTTATCATGAACATGTTTTAGTAAGAAAGGTTTGTTAGTAAGTTGAGCAATTTTATCTTACACTAACCACATATGTTAATAGGTTCTTAGTTTCAGTAATTACAAAATTGTGGGGGAAAAAATTCTTAACTAGAAAAGCATTGGGAGAGCGCAGACCTTTGCCAAGCACCAAATGTATCACTAAACACCTTAAGCTAAAACTACCACATAGTCTTTATCATTACCAAATTTAAATAAATTGCTCCTTGGTATGAGGCAAACGTCTGGTGGACAAAAATATCCATAAAATCCCTTCATAAGATTTCAGTTGGTCCTTTTAACAAAACAACATTGTTCCCGTTTCTTGTGTTTTTTTTCTCAGTAAACTACCTCCAGACTTTTTGAATTTGATGCTAACGCTGTAAATAGTCCCTGCTGCCACCCTCTGGAGAACTGCTTGTTCCGCCAAATATCCCACAATGTTAGAGAATCTTAAAAAGACTCCTATATCCAGATTATGATGTGAATCATCAACATGATGTAAATCAATTCAATTCAGTTCAAAAATGAGTTTTTAATCCCAAAAGGAAAGTAAATGTTGCAGTAAAGTTATTTTTATAATGGATTGTTCATTTGCATGAGAGACACCTCTGGTAAAAATGTAATCAGAATCCATCAGTAACTTTTCAAGTTATCCTGTAGCCAGGCCGATAGACAGATGAACAGACAGACAAACAAACTATCCTGAAAACATAACTTTGGTTGAGGTAATTATTTAAATATTGAAAATTGTAAACAATATCTTGGTGGACTGATTCAGGCTCTGAGTTACCATCCTCTACAGGTTGAACAACCTCTGACTTCCCTGTAAACAATAGATAAAGCAATCATTTAAAGTATTTTTTGCAACAACTCCTTATGTGCCAAAAGCTAAAAATTCTAAAAAGAAATGCTACTAGAATTTTTTGAAGGTTTTTTTAAATTTATGTTTTAGGGAGAAGAAAGAACCTGTGGAGCAAGCAGTACTGACATTTATATATAAAAGTAAGGTCAATTACTTAAGCAGCCTAGTACCATAGCATATCTACAAAGATAGCGCAGGATAACCTAACCATTCTATATGATATCTGAGGAAAGTAGAGCCAAACAGAAACTTCTCTCTTGCCTGAATTCTCCTCCTGATAGGTTCGTAAATTAATCACACATGCAATGTTGCTCATGCTTAAATAAATACTGGATTTTTCTGGTGGTGAATATTTTTAAATACAAATAAATAAATGAATCTACTTCATAATACGTATGTGATGAAATATTGATTACATGTAACTGAGTATGGGATCTGAAGTTTATCATTGAAAAAACGAATTACATAAATACTGGTCCAGTGTATTGGAAATCTCCATTTTAGTTTAAAAGGTGTACCGTTAGTTGCAACAAAGTGCAGTATGGCTGCATTACAACACTGATCAAGGAGTATAAAATATACAAAGCACTAAGACTCACTAATCTCATGCTCTTTCTATTTCTACTTTATTAAATTGAGTTTTGCACCTGCACATCTTTACCACAACCTCTTATTTTTTTCTTCTCCTTTAATTCAAATGCATTGCTCTAGCTTTTGGTACCCTGAGGCAGTCAGCATTCACACTGTAAGAAAAGCACACCAAGGTCCATGTAAAACATGCCATGGCAATGTCACTTTCAACCAGTGGTGGCCGGCCCATAGGGGGCGCTGGGACACTGCCCTCCCTGATAAGAAGAGAGA
>NW_015150920.1:21919-40460 GCF_000732505.1 Cyprinodon variegatus | reverse complement strand
TATATATATATATATAAATAAAAAAAAAACTGTTTTCTTACCCCTTGGTGGGGTGGTATGTGTCATCCTCAAGCTCGGTTCCTCTCCCAGAGGCCTGGAAGTTTGAGGGTTCTGCGCAGTATCTTAGCTGTTCCTAGGACTGCGCTCTTCTGGACAGAGACCTCTGATGTTTTACCTGGAATCTGCTGTAGCCACTCTCCCAGTTTGGGGGTCACAGCCCCCAGTGCTCCAATTACCACTGGCACACACACACACATATATATATATATGTATATATATATATATATATACATGTAAATACTTTAACTGTTAGGAGAACAACACATTTCACTGCCTACCACTAGTTAGGATACATTCTAAGAGGCCACTTTAATAGTTTTCATATAACAAATAAAAAAGGCCACCCAAGATTATATAATTGGTTTACTAAAATAGAAAAATAATAAATGTAAATAAAAACTTAAACAAAACTATGTGCAGTTAAAACCTATGTAGGTCTACTGTGATCTTGTGTTCTATTGTGAATTCAAAAGGTCATAGAAAGAGGAGGGAAAATAACCCTCTGTCAGCACCATGGAAGACTTCTGGGCCTTAATCCCAAAACATGGATGATCAGAGCATCTTCTGCTTGTCAAAACTTTCTTAAGCAGGTCTTAGCAGTATGCCTAACTCCTTTTAATGTTCCTATTAGGCTTAAATAGTGCAGGCACAAGAATGAGATTAGGTTTAATATCCTAGAGATCTTCTTTATAGCAGAGCCACAGAAATCTTCTGACACATGGGGATTTGTTGGACGTCATTGAGAATGAAACTAGAAATGTAACTTAGCCTTTATATTGCTAAAAGATTAATGTCTTGGATATCAAAATTTAAATATAAAAAAGTGGAGGCTGCAGAATTTTCTTCTCTGAGGATAATAGGACAGGGGCAGAACTGTGATCATATGCTTCCTGTTTTCTCCTCTGACATTCCAGGACTCTGCTCAGTGAGAGATTAAGCCTTTAGCCAGAATACCAGAGAGCCATAAATATCTAAAGGGGAAAATACAAAACTCTCTTCTCTATAAAGAGTCCACGTCTGTTGATGTGTTCTACTGAAAAATGGACAGCTGGACACTATTTGTCAGAAGCTTAAGAATATAGAACCCCAAATTCAGAGAGTGATTTATTCAGAAGAGAGTTAATTGAAATAGCGTGCGGCTGCTCGTCTGCTGTGGCAAGCTCACTGGAAACTCTGCAGGAGTTACTTCAAAACTCAAGCAATGGATAATAATGAGCATGAAAGCCACCAACTTGGCAAAGTTCAGTCTGTGCCCAAAAGAAGGAGTGTTGTCCAGAGAAGTGGAACCCCAATGGTTTTTACTAAGTTAGCACCAGAGATACATGAGAGAAGAGGAAGAGTGTCCTTCAGCAGCCAGAGCATGCATGGGAACCGAAAGATCCAGTAGGGTAATCCAAGCCTGGGTCAGAAGACAGGTCCAAGGTCGGCAGCAGATGGAATCCAGGTAACAGTCTAGAAAAAACAGAACAACAGGCAAACAGAGCCAACAGGAGCGGTTGAAAACTCAGAAGTCAGAGGGCAGAAACAGATCAGGAACCGGCAGAACTAAACACAGGGAACGTTAGTGTTAGTCTCCCTACTGCAAGAAGCTTGAATAATCTGGCACGAAAGGCTGGGGTGCAGATGCTTAAATAGCAGCAGGAACAGGTGGATGTGATGAAAGCTAATGAGCGGATGAGAGCAGCAAGGAAAACACCCAGCCTAAAGGTGCCAAGATCACTACACTGATGCTGTTTCTTCTGGTCTGAATCCACCCGGGACATCTCAGAGCTACCTGAATGCAGGCGTTTAGCGCCTTTAAGAGCAGACCCAATTAGATCATTGTTAATAAGCTCACAGAAGAAAATATCCATTTATTACTATTCCTATGCTACAAAATGGACGAGGAAGCTTAAACGTCAAGAGCTAAAATCATATGCAAAAACAGGTTGTTCTAGTTTTTACTTTATTACATTTTTGTAAGACATTTATCTTTGATAGTCATTAGTTAGCTTTTTGCTTTTTCTTCATAGATTAAAATGACAAAGCTATCATTCATACACATTTATGGATGACGAAGTTAGGATTAAAACAAGTTAAGATTGTATATTTAAGACATTAAACTTGAAGAAAAACTTCAGATTATTCTGCAAGTTCATAAAATCAACCTTGCATCGTATTTATAGAAGGTATTTTCCATAATAATAATTTGGTTTGAGCTTGTCTAGTTCAGTTTTCAATGATTTACTACAGTTCCTTTTTACAGTTGCCAAAGTGTTAGGCAAAATCTGAAAGCGCACAACACAACCACACAACCAACAGCATGACTACAAAAGACAAAACACAGCAACAAAAACATATACTGTATGTTCTTGAGGTTCTTTGTTGCTTATTTTTATAGCAGATAAAGAGGTCATTGTCATGTTGGGGTCTAATCTTCTAATCCACATGCAGAAACACTCAAGAGACAGGAAAAAAGTTAAAAGGTTTATTGACAATGTTTTCTGAGAAATGTGAACGGGGTCTTGGTTCGTCAGGCTGGTCACGGGAGGGAAGCAACTAGAGGAGGACAGAAACGGTTAGAGTGGATCCAGGAAACTTGCTGGTTAATGGCGGTTTGGGTTAGTACCTGCTCAGGGGGGATTCTGATCGGCAGGGGGGGGACCTTGAGGGTCCAGAGGCTGATCGGCAGGCTGAGGGCTGAGGGAAGAGCGGAGGCTGAGGCGGAGGGCAGACAGGCAGGTTCCAGGCAGCGAGAGTTTTCTCCAGGAGTTGACTGATCACCAGATATGTCAGGATCTGAGAGGCAGAAGTACACAAAGTCAGAGAGGTTCTCAGAAAATCAGGAAATCAGATCAGAGTTAGCTGGCTCAGGTTTGCTGGTACCATTACTGGCAAACACTCTGGCAGGGAAGTGTCAGCCTCCTCCTCCTTAAGAAAGCCTCCAGATGAGCAGATGGGAAACAGGTGTGCAGAAGTCAGCTCACGCCCTCAGGAGGAATATCTCAGGCTCCCTCTGGTGGAGAAAGGTTGACAAGCCTCCAGATCCCATGGAGTCTATGAGAGGAGAAATGTCCATGAGCCCCACCAGGGGCTCCAGGAAAAGCTTGGTGCATGATTTTTGAAAAGAAATCAAAAGGCCTCTAATTTACTTTCTAGGAAGAATAAAATCTTTTTTATAACTGATAACAAATTGATGTCTAACATGTTATGCTTTTTCATTAGGAGGATTTTTATTTTCTCAGTAATTTATTTCTAAATGCTCATCTCATTGTTTAAACAAGCTTTTACTTTCTTAAAAACTGAATAGATGATTGCAAAGATATTAAATAGTAGATTATTGTTTTTAGGTTTAACATTTTATGGTGTGTTAAAAAGGTGTCATGATGTTTTAAAGTTCTGACCCAAAAAAATGCAGAAAACCGAACCGAGAGTCCAGGGAAAAGGTTTAACGGGTTTTATTGAAGAGGTAAAACAGAGGGAGAAGTGTTGCTCTGAACTCTGCTCAACCGGAACTGTAAAGTGAGGGGAAGACACAGCGGTTAGTTCAGGCTCAGTGCGGAATATGACTCGAGAAACTTGGAGAAGAGGTTTTGGTTGCCGACTCACGTTCCCAGTGAAGTTGTTGAATCCTTGACTCCTGTCTGTTTGCTGTGGTTCCACTGTTGGTCTGATTCGGTGGAGGGTGGAACAGGTTTTACCCAGAATGCGGTTGATAGTTGGTGAACGGAGAAACTGACTGCCACTCAGATTTCCTGCGGTACTTGAACGGGTCGTTGTGGAGAATAATCCCTTTCTCAGTGAAAGCTCAAACGACCTCTTGGGGAAAGTGGATCCAAACCTCCTGTTTGAACCCCAGCTCAGTTTGAAGCTCAGTTTGTACTTCCAGGGTGTGAAGGTCCGAGAAATCCAGTTAGCAGGATGACTTCCTGCCAAGAGGCAAAGACAAAACAAAGTTAAACTCAGGTTGACAAAAACTCAGCTTGACTCAGCAAACTCAGCTTTAACGAGTTTAACCGTTTAATGAGGAATCCATCCGCAGGTGTGTGAGGAGGCGGACCAGAACTAGGCGCCTCCTGGTGGAGGAAGGGAGACAAACACAGAAAAACACAGACACAAAACAGGAGTCCTGACAAAAGGGATATGGAGTATTTCGCCTTTTTTAACCTGTGTTTTCTGGAACTTGAAACCGCAAAAAAAGAATCAACAAGGACAAAGTGCTGGATTCTAAAAAAGTTTAAGAAGTTTGAATTGCTGTAACTTAGAGTAGTTTCCTACAAGTGTGAATAGACTGCGGCTTTTCATTTATCTTCCTTAAGAACATATGTTTTATTTAGTCTTTTCTTGAAGATGACCTAAGTGGACTTGACTGCTGTCTTTGCATCCCTTGTAGAAGGTCAGGTCAACACTGAGTAGCACCTGCTGTGAAAATAACATCAAAAGCTGTGATAATAGAAGGAAATATGCACATGACTAATTTGTCTCTTTTATCTCAGCTAAAACAGAAGTAAGCACAGATGGAGCTCCCTAAAGCAAAGCTTATGAGTAAGGAAATACTGTCACAAGTCAGTATTTGGAGAAATGAACATTAGTAGCAGAATATCAGTTTGAGAAAGGTTATCAAGCAAAAATTCCAGCCTCATTTCATGTGCTCCATGTCTGGAACGAAAAATAAGCCACTTCTTAAGTTTACAATTTCCAGAATGAAAATGGTTATATTTACACAACCAAAGCATAAAAAATGACGAGCAGAATAATACTTTGTCACACAAAAATCCCCAAAATAATTAACAAATGAATCCATGACTGAAACAATAACTTGGATTAACTGGGATAAGTAAATTATTGAAATGATTGTCAAAACATTTAGTAACTGATTTATTGTAACCTGAATTATAAATGCCTAAAGTGACTTGTGCTGGTGAAGATTAGCTAAAGTGAATTGAATTGGTGCCCAAATGTATATCCTACCTAAGATGAACCCAGAATTTAAATGCCAGGAACTAATGTACACCAGTTAGGCCAATTACCTTATCTTGAACATTGACTTTTCAATTCACACAGCTCATTCCCCAATACACCCCTCTATTGATTTATGAGCTTTAAAGTCTATCACAGACACAAATAACTAATATATCTACCTTTTACAGCCATGCACATGTTCACTGCTTGCTTTAACGTGGATCTCAGTCATTCTCTGCACTCTAGGTCGTCCTCTCTGTGTGGGAGGCTTATGCATCAAGAAGGATGCCATCACTGCTAATGTGTCAGCAACATGCTTACATTTCTGGGACTCTTCATGCATTTAAAGTGCTCTATATTTCTTACTGATGCCAATGAATCTCCTCTCCCGCTGAAAGAAGTCACTGTGCTTAAATGTTGTCTATTTCCCAAACACATGTGAGCTAAATCAATTTGCAGTCTATTTTACCTGGACTTATTGACAGATGCGAACCGCTCTTAATATTTATACTGAAGCTTCAATTTAGGTTTCCACAAGTGGTCTCACCCACCAAAACATTATCTGACCCATTACTGAGACTCGGTACTCAGTATTTACCACACCCACTGATGATAGGCTTTACTTCAGCAGCTGCAGAATTTAGATTAACTTTAAGGGAGTTAAACTTTGTCCCTCATACCCTTGGTTACATTTCTACAGCTAGGCAAATTTTAAAAGTCATAGAAAGGATTTTTGTCCACTTGGCCTTTTAGAAGATATCCTATAATTTGTGCTTATAGCAGGAATATCTTTTTGCAGCAGAGAGCAAAGGCTGGAGCAAACCAGACAGTCAGTGAAAGTTAAAATAAATGTGCTACAGAAGCATCTCAAGCTTGAACCAAAGATTCAAAGCAGTCATTAAAATTCTACTTTATAAATAGAGTGCAGGAATAAGAACAGCTGATATTTAATACAATAAAAGAAAAACAGCTAAAACATATTATTAAAGCATTATATAGTCTGGTTAGATTAACCTTACAGTCTGACTTGAAAGGTATACTTTCTTTTATTAAATAAATATGCTTATTTTACCTTAGAATTGCTAAAAAATATTAACTTTGTTTCTAGTTCAACCATTCAACTTAAATAGCAGTTCCTAAAGTCAGGGTCAGAAGCCCCAGTGAAGATTATCAATCAACCAGTGTGCTGTCCTGAATCCGGGCATACACTGTACGGGTTTTTACCCTGGTTTTGGGCTGATTCTTGAATTGAGTGAGAATTTTTTTGGATCGTGATTTTTTGCCTCATAGTGCATTCTGCATCATGGTAACGAGGCGATTTAGCCACTAACTACCACCTCCTGATCAGGAATGATAAGGTTGGAAGAAAATCAAACGTTTGAAATTTAGTCGGCCCTGGTGAGGTGTTTGTGGGCAAGTCCTGCAGTTCAAGCAAAGCTATGCATCTGCAAAAAGAGGGAGTTCTTCCAGATTGACGAGTCCGACCAGCACCACCTCTCAGCGGTGGATTTGGATATGCAGTGTGAGCAGTAAGATCGCCTCAGAGCAGAACAGTGTAAGAACATACATCCTTCTGAACTTTCTTTGAACTTTTAAACCCTGTGGTTTTATCTTATATTTGGAGCTGTAGCTGTGTACGGTGTATGCTTGGCCTTAAGGCCCATTCATACCTCACGTTTGGCCTGCACGTCCGTATTTCTGTCCATACGTTCTATCCGTTGACTCCTTCATACCTCCGTCCGTTGAGGTGCGCAATAACCCGTATTTCCTCTAGGTGGCAGTGCTGGGCGCCAATGATTCGTCATTGATCAAAACATGGCGATGGTCCAAGACCGGATTCTGTTGCATTTGCTCCGATTTTGTTGACATTTTGTACTAAAAACTCAATAGCGCCCCCACCGTTTCCGGTAGTATTGCTCCGTATTGATCCGTTTCGTCCGTAAGCGTAAGCTCCCAATTTTCGTGTCAAAGTACGGACGAAATCGACGGTTAGAACGTATGAAACACTCCACGCGTATCCGTCTTTTACGTGAGGTATGAATGGGCCTTTAGACGTAGCACAGTGTCATGATCTCTTGACAAGGATTTTTGGTTCTGTTCTTTGTGTCACTTTGGGTTTTCAGTTAAATTTTAGTTGTTTTTTTTCAGTCATTTGTTTCATATACATGTAGTGTCATTTTCTAGTTATATTTACGCACTGGAGTATTTCTGAGTTGCTCTGTTGCCCCCTTGTGCCAATTTCCTTTCCCCTACTTCCCTTTTATTACTCCATTATTTGTTCCGTTTGGCATGTATACACCTATCCTTTAGTTACTGTTATGTGGATTCTCTTCATTCCTTTTTTTTCTTCCCAAGTACCTCCTAGTTTGTGGATTCCTGAGTTACTTGTCTGTCGTTTCTGGATTATTGCTTCTGTACAATCTACTTCTTTATTAAATCTGCAAGAATATAAATCCCTTTATTGGCCCACAATAGGGAAATTCGTTCTCTGCATCCCTAACTGCTCCCAATCGTCTTGGGGAGCAGTTAGGGGTTAAGGGTTTTGCTCAGGAACCCAGAGTGGAGGCTGTGGGGATTGAACCGGGTACTTGCAACCTTCTCAGAGCACAAGCTTACTGCTCTAACCGACTAGTCCAAGATAAGAAATCCTCTCTGCCTTTTTATCTATGCATTTGGGTCCTATGCAAAACTCTTAAAACATCCATGATATACAGCCTCCCCACCTTCTCCAGAAGCACCATAGAGAGCGTTCTGACCAGCTGTCTCACTGTGTGGTGTGGAGGCTGCAGCGCCTCAGACTGGAAGAAAGTGAGGAGAGAGGTTAGAACAGCAGAGAAGATCATCAGGGCTCCTCTTCCCTCCATTAAAGACACTTCATCTCAGCGCTGCGTGTCCCGAGCCCATAACATTATAAATGACCCCTCACCCCCCCACCATGGACTGTTCTCCCTGCTGCCATCTGAAAAAAAGACTTCAAAGCATCCGATGCAGGTCCAGCAATTTCCAGAACAGTTTCTTCCCCACTTCCATTAGTGTGCTAAATGTTATATAAAATGGGTTATAAAACAAAACAACCTGAATGTTGTTACTTTAACTAAACAATTTTCTTCACCACAGTGTTTTTTTTTTTTTGCCCTGCACTTTGCAAAAAAGGTCTAGAGAGCTGTACTAAAATGAAATTTCTTTTTGTATACACTTGTGTGTAGAAAATGACAAAATGAAATCTAAGTCTAAGTCTACCGTAAGAAGCTTGAATAATCTACCACCAAGGCTAGAGTCCAGGGGGTGATGAGAGCTAATGAGCAGTATACATTCTGTATAGATTCTGTTTCAAAATGACAAAAAATTTTTTGTCAAAGTCCAAGTCTAATTCATAGCCGCTGTTGTGAAACCAAAACCTCAGAGTTCCTGATCTTAGACTATAGGTCAGGTTTCCTTCTTGGCTCTCATAGAAGAAGGACGCTTTTTCTCTGCCTCCCACCCCTCCCTGTCTGTCCCACTTAGCTTCTGTGTCTGGTGTTCTGTTGGAGCCTCTCTTCACATATCTTCCCAACACCTTCAAATTGAATCGTGGATCTGGTCAGCTGGTTTCTTAACACAATTGATCAAATTTTCTCTACAAGGACACATGGTAAGGGAGAACCCTCGTGTCCAGATGGGACATTTGCTCCGGATACACAATGGATTCTTGTCAGAAGTGCAATAATATATGTCTGACGATCTCTGTTGAGGATGTAGAAGATGCATACATATTTTGATAACAGAATTTCTACTGTTTGAAATTGGTCTGGGGCCAGCCTGACACAAACAATTTGGAATTTTGGAATCTGGAATTCGGCTCCCCACTGGCCTTGAGAGGCCTTTATCTTAGCAACTAAGATGATATGTAAATATGAGGCTCTGCCCCCCTTCGTCCACTGAAGACATATGTGAAGCTGCCTTGGTGGTCAGATAACAAAACCATAGGTCAAGGACATTGACCCACAGCTTCATGGACTCACTCACACACATAATGCTCAGATATGATATACGCAATTCTCATCCTCCTCTACATTTCTGCAAGATGTCACGTTATCTGCATTAGCTTATGTGCTTTTTTTTTCAATCTCAAACTGTATCCTGCTATTGATAAACTATGAAAAATAATTTTTTCACTTCCCTTAACCTACGGTGATCCTTTTGTGTTTTTCCTGTTATAAGGGGCAGCACCTTTTTAACAGCAGCAAGGCCTCAGACATTCTGTCTGTATATAAGTCCAGGTGTCTTTTCTTGAATAGGCTGTTCCATCCAAACTGAAATTTTGACCTACTGGAGTGCCACTCCAGGCTGGGTGACGAATAAAGAAATCTTGAATCTTCTGAATCTTGATCAGTTTAGAGTTGCGGGTTTAAATAGTTTTTTGTTGAACCTGCTTTGTGAAATACCCCTAGCTGATTAAATTATCATAATTACACAGTGACAGAGAACTGACTCTGTCTCAGTTAAGAGAAAGGTTAAACTGACCAACCTGATGGGTTGTTTAAAAGTAAATAAAGAGGTTGCATCTTCAGCTTTAAAGAAAGTTGAAACCAATACATAAAGAGCTGGGCCCTTTATGACTGACTCAGCATCAAAACAGGACAATCTACTTATGTTGTGAAAACGGTTTTCAACAAAACGTTCAACTTTTCGGCAGAATTCTTTTGCTCGAGGTCAGGTTACACTCATCTTGATTTTGGTGCACAAAGAAAAGAGGTAAACTGCTGTTGTGCATCAAATGACAACTAAATTTAACACAGTCTGTTCCCCTGTCGTCACATTACTAAGAAACAAGGTTTTTAATCTGACTGTAGGCAGATCACGCTCTCTTATCCATCGGACGCTGTCTGGAAGCAAAGGGAGGCACAGAATCCCAGGAGGACATGATGTTCCACTCGGTGCAAAATCCGGGGCTGTGATCTAATTTTGCTGGCGATGTGACTGCATTGTGTTATTCGAAGAAGCCTTGAGCTAGAAAGCCAGAATCATCTGTTGCTGGTTCCGCCCATTTCTTACAGCGAATGAGGAGAACACAACATCCGCTGTTGTTTGACTGATACAGCAGCCATTCCTATCCTGGCCAAAACCAGACAAGAGATTTCACACCCCCACCTGTGGGACAGGAACAAAATGAAAAGAATCTTTCCTAATTTACTCTTAACCAGTAATTGTGCCTGTGCAAGGAAAAGAGGTAGGTAAATGCTGATTGGTTTATTAGGAAGCACAGAATGGATGTTCAGTTTAACCCGACTTTCACACTGCAATGTTTTCTTGTTTAAAGTGACCCTACACCTTTATCTCTTTCTCTGTGCTTCTTTTACCCATTGCTTTATCTTTCCATTGCTAATAACTGCAATAGCATGCACGTAACAGGGCAGACTGTCTTTTTTTTTTTTTTTCTCAAAATGTACATGTAGTGGATCAAAAAAATAAAATGCAGTAAACAATCACAATGAAAAGAAGAAATAAAAAAAATCCAAGGACTAAGAAACTACAGAGAATAAGGAGAAGTCTGAAATGAAAGCTTTCCAACATTAAGTTTCTGGTAAAATGTTAAACATTGAGTAACAACACATATTAAACATTTCTTTTTAAAACATTTTTTTTTAAATGGCAACACTCTAAGTTTTTTGGTTCTCAAAGTGAACATAACTTCTCCCCATCCAGTCTGCCATAACTGTGTGATTAAAAAGATAGTCAAACAGAACTCTGTGTCGTGGCTCAGAAAATAGGACCCAGAATCCAGGCCAGAAAGACAGTGGAATAATTGAAAAGCATTTATTTAAACAATGATTGAACTGATCTGTAACCTGGGCGGCGGCTGCAGTGGCTAGGGCGTCCGAGGTTGGTACATCTATGGAAGAGAAACACAGGTTAGTGACTACAATCTGAAGGAGGATGATTATGAAAGCGTGAGTCACTAACCTGGTTTGACAGTCCACTCCGTGCCCAGAGAAGATGATTCCAGCCAGTCGGCCAAACAGACCCAGCAGACACTGCCAGAGATTTCCAGAAGCAGAAGCCTAGAAGGCTGCAGAACTAAATGGAGACGAGATCAAGCAGATGAAGGAAGGCAGGATAATCCACAGGAGGAAGTCTAGAGGCAGATCTAGGTTCAGTCCACAGAAGAATAAAACAGGAGTCCGAAGACAGGCAGGCAAACAGATCAGACAGGGGAAGGCAGGCTTAAAGTTCCAAATACAGAAAAGGATCAGGATCTGCCAATCAGAACACAATAGAAATGCTAGAGAATTCTCAACGCTAAATGAGTTTTAATAGAGCAGAACCAGGTGAATCAGATGAGGAGTGAATAGGAACAGGGAGGAGCTGGACAAGGGAATAAAATGTGCAATCAAGCCTGCCATCAGCTCCCAAATCATGAGACTCTGTATTTTAAGTAAACATTTCTAATTGCCAAATATGAAACAAACCTCCAAAACTATACCTCCCTCTTTTAAAATTCTTTTCAGCAATATTTTATCAAACAGCCAAGAATTAGATAATAACTGTCAAAGGCTTGAAACCTTGGATCAAATATTCAAAACAGACAGATCAATGAGTTTAAACTGTCTTTATTTTAAAACAGTGTGCGGCTGCTTGTCAGCTGGAGCAGATAAACCAGATCTTCTGTAGGAATTGTCTGCCTGGCTGTGTGTTTCCTGGACGGGGCCGCCTTTTACAGCTGCTTTTTGTATCTCTGCTTTTGTCTCCTTGAACCCCAGTCGGCCTCAGCAGATGGCNCCTAGCCCTTGTTGGATCTGTTTTTTGTGCCGCCTGGATCCCTGACCTGTTTCCGTGCCCTGACCTTGTCCCTGGATTCTGTTTTGGATTCTCTGAAAATCTGATCACCTGGCTCTGACCCTGGACCTCGTTTGACCAAGATAGTCTGCCAAGCCTCAGTGAGAATTCAGTGTCAAGCTACCAAAGTTTTCTGGAACCAAGACACCCCGCCTGGATATTAAGAAAGGTTAGTGGCTTAGCAGTCTGAACCTTAAATCATCATCTCAGCCACTAACCTGTTCTCTCCCCTCCAGAGGCTCTGGCTCCCCTGAACCTGAAAAACCTGCATTATCCCTCAATACATCTTTTAAAGTTATTTCCTTATTTGTTCTGGTAGTTTCTGGGTCCTCAGTCTGAATCTTAACATAGATAACTGTCAAAGAATCGAAACCTTGGATCAAATATTCAAAACAGACAGATCAACGAGTTTAAACAGTCTTTATTTGAAAACAGCGTGTGGCTGCTCTTCAGTGGGAGCGGATAAACCAGATCTTCTGTAGGAATTGTCTGCCTGGCTGTGTGTTTCCTGGACGGGGCCGCCTTTTACAGTTGCTTTTTGTATCTCTGCTTCTGTCTCCTTGAACCCCAGTCGGTCTCGGCAGATGGCAGCTCACACTGAACCTGGTTCTGCTGGAGGTCTCTTCCTGCTTAAAGGGAGTTTTTCCTCTCCACTTTCGCAACAAGCATGCTTAGTGTGAAGGATTGCATTCGAGTCAATGAGTCAATGCAATCAACTGGTTTTCCTTAGATAGAAAACTTTGAATCAATTTGACTGGATGATCTGGTTGAACTCTAAAGTACCTTGAGATGACGTGTTGTGAATTGGCGCTATAGAAATAAACTGAATTAAATAGAGAACTTGTCCTCCACTTGTGACTGGCACTGCACCCTGAGCGCTGACAGATGAGCGGAGCTGAAGCCAGCCGACGCCGAGAAGCAGCTGTGTCCTGAAAGGAATATTCAAGCCGAAGTAGTAGTAGAACCAAGTTCACAGACCAGAATATCAGAGAGACGATGAGGTACAGAAGGGGAATCCAAGCCGAGGTCAGAAGAACAGTCCAGGTTCGGTAAGCCAGTAGAATCCAGGAATCAGTCCAGAACACAGCAGATGAACAGAGCAGACAGGGACAAAGCAAAACTCTGGATCCACAAGACAGAAAGAGGTCACAGTCAGAGAATCAGAACAATAATCAGAACGCTAGAGTTCCTCTCACCGAAACAGCTTGAATAATCTGGCCCCATGGGCAGGGCACCAGTGGCATAAATAGCAGGAGAAACAGGTGGATCTGATGAGAGATGATTAGACTAGAGAGGAGCAAAGGAGGAGGAGTAATATCCAGCCCATGGTGCCAAGATCATGACAATAACAGAGATTCAACAAACAGGTGGGAGATGGATTTTAGTTCTATGTGATAGATGTCACCGTTTCTATTGATGCCATTGTTGAATTCATAAACTCTGATATTTGTATTCAGTCTATTATGGCGGAGTCTGAAATCTGGAAAAATCACAGCACACATCATTAAATTTGAGGCTTATCTTGTTCAATATATTGATTTTTTTGAATCAATGGATAAATCTTCTTGCACATAAAAGTGGAAGCTAACTGGGTACTGTTGAGACTTAAAAAGAAAATTGTAAATTATCTTGGTTTTTCTATTCTGATAGTTTGACGTTAGTTTCTCCTGTTTTGAGAATAAATTCTGGGAGTGCCCGGTCCTTGTCTAATCTTTTCTGGGAGCTGATGACTGATCCATTGAGCAGGTATAGATGCCACTCGTCCAGAACACAGTGAATGTTAAAATGAGCAAAGCCTCTTGGATTTTATGAATCAATGTTCTTGAATCCTCCTTTAAGAAATGTACAACTCCGCTGCATAGGCTCAACACCTTCCTACCTGTATTTCGCTCCAAGTAGTCTGATGAATTTCAATATCCCAGGTCAAAAAATGCTGAAAGATATCCACAGCTCCCATTTAACAGTTTTACTTTACTTTTGCTGAGTAGATTTTATTATATTTTCTTTGATGAGAAATTGTTATTGAGATTGGTTTATTTATTTTTTGTTTCTATTGTTAACTGGACTGTGCATCATCAGGCAGAATGCCAGCTAACGAACCCTGTAATTTATTTCCTTTCAACATCTCATAAACATTAACAAATTGAAATATAATTAATGCATTTATAATTTGGATAAAAAAGGTTTCCCCAGCCCGATTCCTTGGCTTTTAAGTAATGTTTAACATTCCTCATAGGATATTAGGGCCAACGCTGGGCTCAAACTTCCTCATGACAGCAGGAATAAAAATAACTTCATGAATCTTGACATACTGCCTGAAAAAGAAAACCCATCTGAATTTCAAAAACTTCTTGTGTGCATTAAGTAGGGTTATCAGCATTCAGTGAAGCAGCGCGGGGTGCTGCTCTAACCAGACTACAGAGACACCAGAAAAAGCGAGATCATCATGACTGTCAAATAAATTATTTGCCCAAGGGGGTGGGGTGGGGATGGGGGGATTTAGGGGGTGCATGGGGGGCATTCCATTGTCTCCTAGCTCAAAATAAGGTGGTTGGAAAAAGTTCAGCTAGATACTGGAAAGGTTGGAGTTGCACTGTGGTGGCCTAGATTTCTGCTTTCAAACTATTAATTTCAACAGTTGTCTTTCGTTGGGTAAACAATTATGAAATGTTTTACATATTTTCTTCCATAAATGGCTTTTGGGGAGACTTACAGGAAGAAAAGGAAACATCAATTAGAAAAATGTATTGACATTGATAAATTAATAAGTGCTTCGCGCTCAGACCCCGGCAGAGGACAAAGATGCTGAATGCAGTTGCCCTATGTAAGCAGGTTAATCAAGGTTCCAGAAGTCTATCCCACCAGAGTCTGACTGTAGGGAAGCTAGTGAAAGAAGTCGGTGGAGGATTGGCAAGGGATACTGTTCAGATGATAATACAGGATTTCCTGGCCGGTGATTGGCCTATGTGAGGGTAAGGAACTGCACCCGATAGGCTGGAGCAGAGGCTTATGATTCTATGACCCTCCCCCAGTGTTAATTCCATCAGCTTTTTTTAAGTTAGTCTTAGGGTTAGGGTTAACCCTTAGTCACAATGACAAAAATCTATCTTAGTCTTAGTCATATTTAGTCATTGCCTTCCCAATTTAGTCTTAGTCTAAATGACGAAAATCTATTTTAGTCTTAGTCAAATTTTAGTCATTTTTGTAATTTTAGTCAACGCTGTAAATTATAGAATTCTCCGCACACTGCTTCTCTTTTTAACATATATATCACAATGTACAGAATCAAACTTCTCCACACACTGCTTCTCTTTTTTCTCTATTTTATTAATATAACACTGTACAGAATAAAACTTCACACACTGATTCTCTTTTTAACATATATCCCACTGTACACATTTAACCTTTTGTCGGCTTGTTTCATCATATCCACAAAATCTTCATCCTCAAACAGACTTCCCGTCCTTCCCCAATCTCTGATTTGGCTGTGGTGTCACTGTGTCAGGAATCTAGTTGGGAGGAAGAAATTTAAACGATTAATATTCAGTGTATCAGTAGAAAATCTTTTTTCTAAGACAGCGAGACAGACAGATGCAGGCACAGGAAGCCACACACACACAAACACACCCATCGACATGCATGCATGCGTACGCACACGCCCGTTCCTACTACTACAGGCCCACCCAATCCTTACCTTCTTCCATATGGCAGCATGTTGGCACCTTAGATGTCCCTTGAGATTTGTTGTGTTCTTCCCTGCCATGTTGAAGCTGCAGACTCTTTTGTGGCGTCCTTCCTCCGGTGTTCTTTGCGTTGTAAGCGAAATGGCTCCATACATCCAGGCGTTGTTTTTGCCCAGCTCCTCTAACAAACCGCACGCCGGTATCCGATGCAGTGACTGCGAAGTTGAGCTAGGAGTATAAGCCTTCTGCTACTACTGAATGAGCGGCGTGAGGGACTGTGAACAGGCGCCGTGTAGGGACAAACAAGTCAACAACGCGTACTCCTCTATGAAGCTCAAGAAACACTTATATTAACAATTACAAATTAATTATAAACAATTACATTTCTTAATGTCCATTTGTCCATGGCTCGTAAATTTCGTCTGGTCTTAGTCTTCTTAATGAACATAATTTTTTCTTTCCGTCATATTTTTATTTTCTGGAAACAGTTTTTGTGCTTCATCGTCTCATCAACGTCACTGGAAAAAGGGGCGTTGACGAAAATTTTTGTCATCTTCCTGGTTAATTAAATTAACACTGTCCCCCACATCTAGCGGCTTACCCTCTGCAGGCTAGAGCTACAACAACTTTGACTTACTTTGTTTTGAAAAAAGAAAAAAACAAGTAAAGTAACATCTGCAATTCTGCCTAAAGTTAAAAAGACATGTTATTTGACATTTTTAAAATGTATACACTGGTAACTTATTCTGGTTGCACACAGCAATGAGATGAGTCATTAAAAGGTCCTTCATGTGTAGTATTTGTTGTTTATTATGCAATCTGTTAGTAAATACAGCCTTACTGTGCATGCTACTGTGCATGCTTAGGAAGGTGAGCTCAGGAAGCAATGCTGCAAAGTCGATAGACATGTGAGTATATGTCCTTGCTAATAGCGCTACTGGTGTGAGCAGTAGTTTAGTTCAATTTGCAGGTTTTCTAAGCTTAAACAAGGCTTGGGTTTTGGTCAACTCTATAACGCCTCAAAATCAACACTATTTCTGCCATTTTGAATTGAAAAAGCTCAGTGGATGGGAAGAGATACATCTTCAAACTGTTGGTTTTCCGCAAAGCACTACAGCACAGTTGGGAATCACTCAATTTGACATATTTAAGTAAATATCAACTACCTGACTTTCTGGTAGTACTGCTTCAGTACTGCTGGTAGATGATGTCATGTCAGCTCATCACACCTGGTGCTGGGGTTCTATTTAGGCTTAAAAATGACTCTCAAAACACTATCAGGATGGAAGCTTGAAGGATTTGGCCTCATTTTATCATAATCAACTGTATTTCTGTAATTGGTACACTGTAGGTAGATTACATGACTTATGTACCTTTAAACAACAAAAATACCTTTATTTGTTACTTTTACACAATTACCACAAGTTTGCATTAGGGACTTTTAACTATGAAACTATAGTACTTCCTTGTTTTGTTGTTTGTAAGTTCTAAAGCCTTGTGTGCCTAGAAGCTCAAGAAGGAACTACACTAATTTGTTTTTATGTAGGATGTTAGGCTTTTATGATTAAGACCATATGGATATTTCCTGTGGAGTGTTTCTCTACTTTGTATCTATGTGTATGCTATTGATTTCTTTATTTAAAATGCATGTAATTAACAATGAATGGTGAATTATTGATATAATGTCACTGATCGAGGATAATTAGGATAGGAAAGGAAAGGGAGGGGAAGACAGCTCTGCTATTACAGATTTCATCCATACACCAACTTGCCATCTGCGCAAATGTTTTACAAGCACACCCATTTGCATTTGTGCTCATATTTTCCATTTCCATTCTGTGTAGGTGAGCTCTCTCACTGTAAACCTGTTAGCAAATATACGCACAGAAGAAATGTAGGTGGTTGGACAGTCTGCACACCTTTTGGGAAATTAGAATGTTTTTGTTCTCTTGCAAAAATGTAATAATTCATGCTGATTGATTTTTCATCGCCTTCAGAGAAACAGCCTCTTTGTGGAAATTCTAGTTTAAGAAAGAGCTAATTCCAAGAATATTTAGCCTGTATTTTCCAGTTCTTTCAGCCATTGTTTGCCATCATGTTAAAATGCAAAAGGAACACTGGTAAACTGACTTTTTTTAACTAGAGTATAGGCAACACCCCATGATTAACATGCAATTGACACTGATCATAACCAAGAAAATATCATCTTTGCATTGAGGCATGGTGGTTGCTGAATCATCAGCTTATATTTGAATAAGGGAGGACTGATAGAACTGTGAGGCAGAGGAGGAGTTTCATGGGACAACCTGGACTTGCAGATCAACCATTTATAAGGACATTAACTCTAATTTAAAATAAACTATATGACTAAAAGGCTAATAAACCAACTTTTATTTAGAAATCATATTGGTACACGATAGTATTTCGGTTGGCAAAGAAATATCATATATATACGTGTATATATATATATATAATGTATAAATGTGATATTTATAGGTGTTTTGCTTGAAAACTCTTGCATGGGGCATTTTTCTGTTGAAAAGAGTAAGGCATCAGCTTATTAATGACAATTACTTATCTCTTTCTTTTGTTGTTTTTTTTACAGCGGCTTAATTTCTGACAGAGATCATGCCATTTCTTTTGCCTTGGGGCTGGTCTCTTTCTGGCATTTGAAGGCCAAACCCTGCTGCTGGCAAATGCCCTTAGCCTTCCCATCCACTCCCCATCTCCTATACCTTTATTTAGCTCTTAGGCTTGTTGCTAATCTGAAGATAACATTAAAAAAGAGGATTATCAAACACAATAAAGTATTAATGCACTTTACCCAGTTAACAATTGGTATGACATGAAAGCATTTACACAAATAAAAAACATAGGTTGACATTTTAAATTAAAAAGTTTCTGTCCTACGTGTCAGTTTGCTAACAGAACCTGACATCATAATACCATGGATATATTTCATTTATGGTATATTATTTTTCTCTAATGCCAAATAAAGGGGAAAATACGACATTTGTTTGAATGGAAGGATACAAGAAACA
>NW_015150920.1:14696-20683 GCF_000732505.1 Cyprinodon variegatus | reverse complement strand
ATCGTACGAGTTGGTAATGACTAGTGGGCAGAGATCTACAGCCATGTCAGGCACTGTTAGACGACCACTATGTGGACGTGTCCCTGGTGTCGGTGTCTTTGGGCAGATACTCTGGGCCTACTCTAACCCCTTGATGTTTGGCAGTCCTAAGCCAAGACTCTAACTCTGACACCTCCATCACCAAAGCTACGAAATTACTGCACTAATTACACATATCATTATCACTTAAGGAAGCAGATGAAGTGGTCGGTCAATCTAAGGACATGTTTCAAATGGCGTTCATATTAGCATTGCAAGAATATTTACAGCAGACTCATGGTTAGAATGAATGGCAGACATACAATGAGAAATAACTTAAAGCAGAAATCAATCTTTTAGAAGAAATCAACCTTAATGAGCTTGGACCCCCACAACCTACTGCAATCCATGGGGCACAGAATAGGGTGTAAGACGAAGGCAGGTAGCAGCGAATTGAAATTTCAAAAGACTAGAGCCAATACAGAGATTTTTGTCCGGTGTGAAAATCCATTTACATCTCTGAATATATCTATCCCATCAAACGGGAAAATATTCCTCTAAAATATGTCGTGAAATGAACTTAACTTATTACATTTTAAAACAAAACAATACTTAATGACCTTTGGTAAATTTTCCTCTTTTGCTATGATTTCTTGTAATCCTTAAGTACATAACCAATAAAATACATTTAGCCAAGGCATGTCTTTTCTTCCTAAACTGTTGAGGCCATGGAGACTTAAATACTGTATACGGCTTCCACTTAACAGATATACCTAAATATTATTGAGATGCAGTTTTCTTTACATGATAATTTTTTGGTTTGTTTAAAATGTTATTTTCTTAATGGGATGTTTTGTTGCTCTAAAACTGACATTTTGTTGTTATTCCCTTCCTTTGGTAATAGCAGTTAATTAACCCTAATCATACATTTCCATTCTGATCACTCCCTGTCATGTTTTTTTTTTTTCTTTAGCAAGAAGATTAATTTATTTTCAGTTTGCTTTGTAAAAGCTGACAAACACAAATCAACCAGTGGGACTTTCCATTGTTCTGTTGCATAAAGGTATAGTGGAGGATTTTCACAAATCTTTGAAAAGACCTGGCCTCTCCACTTAAAAAAAAAAAAATAAAAATAATGCAGTTGGACAATCCTGTACGTGCTCTCTCGAGAGAACGCCTATTAAACGTGTGCGATAGCGTGCACAAGCCCATTTCTCCTCGAGCACGCTCTGTTTAAAAGTTGCTCTTTGCGTCGCTCACACAAGCTAACTTTCTAAAAGAAGATTTACAATTTTTCCACTATATCCGACTCAAGTGAAAATTGGGAGGCGCACGTATGACGGCCTTACGTAAACATATCACCAGAATGATTGACAATTAAGAGGATCACTTATTTAGATGATCCACCTGGTAAAAGAACATCCTCCACTATACCTTTAAATAAGATCTGGTTTTAGCATATTTTAATCTTACACTGATCTTGATGAAGATGAATAAAGACGCGGAGCATGATATTTATCAAGGAAAATCATCAGTTTATAGTATTCATCATTAACTTCTTTATTTATTCTCTCTTTGTATTCTCATGACAGTGGGGAGACTTTATTACCTTTCATCTTTAATTTATGAGAGCTGCAATTATTTATCCATTTCAAGCTGTGTATCAACAGGTCTCTCAGCCACACAATAATATTCTCTTTGTTCTATTTGCAGGAAGTAGCCTGTTTCAGGAACACATCCATGGGGAGTGGTGACAATAGACCCGCTGCTCTGTTGAGACTCCATAACTCAAGCGTGTAAGATTATTTTTGACTTTTTTCGTGGTTCTTGCATTGCATTAAGAGAAAAAGAAAGAAACAAATCATCTTCAAAGCCTTTGTTCACTGGTTAAGAAGTTTTTTCAGAGAAAAGCATTGAATTTGACAATTACAAAACTGATTATGAGAAATAAATTTTACCTGGTATTTGTTTTTCTCTTTGAACCATTAATGAATAAGAACATTAACCACAACCAATATACTTCAACACAGCTTTATAAGTGGAGTCGTACAGCTATATCTGTTGCAATTATTTTTATATCACAGATTATGGTAATTGTTTGATAGTGAAATCAAATGTTTTTTATTCTACTTCTCTGAAGAAGCAAAAACAACATTGTTTATGTCACATGTGGCCCACCACTGTGACCTAGCGGTAATTTCAAACACAGAACAAAGGGGGGGAAAAAATAGATGAACATGCAAGAGCTAAAAAGAACTCATGTTCTATACTCATTTTTGACATGGAAGGAAACTTTACCTATACATTTTTCAGTACATAAATTATAGTAAAGCTGTAACTGCTGAGGCAAAATACCTCTATTAATTTAAATAGAGACATTTTCTGTAAATTTAGAGTTCTTAAAAATATGGTTGGAATTTAAAAACAAAACATCAAAAAAGCATCAAAGGCACAAATGACTGATTTATTATGACTCATTAAATATTTAATACTGAAATCATTGCAACAATAAAAGAATGCTAATCAATTAATTTGGCTATTTTTACCATTAATGGACTAATAATTGAGTAGCAAAAGGTGCTTAATAGTAGATTTTTTTTTGTCTAACACCTCAAACAGACAGATAGAGGTGTTTAAAATAATTGGTATCTACGCTAGCTCACTGTTTTGGAAACATCATGATTTCTTGTTTAGAATTTTGAGAGCACTTTGGTACAGTGATTCCACAGGACATAAAGCAGTTTGACATGCTTGTCAAAAAAACGGTCATTTCGGAAATCTGAAACTATAATTGGAAAAAGATATACTTTGGACGCCTCTAAGGTCAGGGAGTTTCTTTTGTGTCTAAAGTTTGATCAATAAAGTTAGAGTTTTCATAGTTTTTTTAACATGTGGATTACAGCTTATATTTAGGTCAAGCATGACACCTAAAACTTAATTTGGAGCGGATTTTACAAATTTCTGACCATCTGCTATAATAAAATTTTCAATGTTACTTCATGAACATTGAGGGCAGTTTGTAAAAAACATATACACTGTTATATTAACATTAAGCATTAAGTGAGAGTATTTCAGTCAGGTAAATAGGTCTACCTTTTTTCATCACAGCTTTATAATTTATAAAGTTTAATAACTTTTTTATCAAAATGAGATTACCAAGCACTTTACTATACCACCTTTAAGGTCTTAAAAAAATATTTGACTTCAAATACTTTTACACAGTTTTGTCAGATATTCCCATTTTTAAATATAACTATGGGGGTGATTTAGTTACTGTTATAATCAAATTAAAAAGCATTGATTAAAATATGTTTAATGTTGAACTTTAAAACACTTTTTTTAAATTGATAAAAACTAAGAAATAAAGAGGAAAGCAATTGCAGGCTTTGTAAAACTTTGCTACAGGGGTGCATTTGCTTAAACAAGACAATTAGAAACACATTTTGAAAAGCATGCTTGTTAACTCTACGTGGCTTTTCAGATTGGGAAAAGGGAGGGGCATGATTACTTAAGACAGCAATCACCATAGGATTATTCCCCAATATCTACTGAACACTGCTCCTGTGGTATTTGGTGGTCTCACTTGCATCTGCTTTGGGTAATTGTGAAATTAAATAATTTAGAGAGATGGGACACAAAGGTACACCTTGGGCTTGTTATGTTTTCCAAGATATTGTTATACTGGTTGCAGCTGTTGAGGTTGTTCCTGTTGATCATCAGAGATGGAGTACTTCATTGAGATTTTTAGGGCTTTTCAGAATAAGATGAAAGACAGAAGACACTGGGTTGCTGTTAATATATACTAACTATAGCATTGAGATACAGTAGCTCTTTAAAATATTATATTATGGAGAGAAATGGTACTGGACACAACATATTATGCAAACACTGATTAAATAGGTGTACCTAGGCTCACACTAATAAGGTGGTTGATTGGTTAATTCATTTTAAACACTCAGTATTTTTTGTTTGAGTCTGTCACTTTCCATATCTTGTAGAGTAATAGTCATGTTATATATGTACAAAAAAAAAACCCAACAAAAAACAGGTTATCATAATATATTATATGCACCTACCATCCGTCCTGATGGTGTTTAGATGGTTTAGATTGCAAACATAAACAGATCTGCCATCATCTGCTGACAATGCAGCAGAACTAGCGGGATTTCATATGACAGGGGTAACCAATTAAAAATCAGTGGGGTCTGAACAAAGAAAATCATCAACCAGAAAACGTCTGGAGACATTTAAAAATTTTAAACTGTTACTTTAAACAGAATTTAATACTGAAATAAAATGTTTATGCATCCATGTTATACATTGAATTAAAAAAAAAAAAGTTAAAAAAATTTCCGATGTAAAATGTAAAGTGTTTTTTGAAGTAGAGAACAACAGTCTTAAAGCGGGACAGATGGACCCAGTATTCAAGGTGAGACAGTCAGTAGGAAAGTTCAAAAAGTTTATTAAATGAAAACATAACTAAAGTGGAGCTGCTAGGATCTGCGGCTTGCGGAAGCTGCAGGAGGGGGGCGGGGCACCGCCCAATCACCAACACTGGTTCAACAGTCCAGTCCATCTCCCTGGAAAGCGGCACAATCCAGTCACAGGACTGAATGCGACGCGTCACCCAGAGTGTCACCGGTGCTGCAGCTCAGGAGGATTTGCAGGAAGCCGCTCCAGGCCAGGGATACAGGACAGGCAGGAACAGACAGATGAGACGGGATCCAGGCTTCGAGGCATCGTAGAGCTCCCAGGCAGGTTCAGAGTTCAAACAGAGTCCAGAAGCGTGACCTGGCAGACACGCTCAGGAGTAGACAGGATCAGGTGCATACGAGCAGGCTCAGTGGTGGAGGGTAGTCGAGACAGGGAATGTGGAGACGTAAAACCAGAACCTGAGGAGGAGCTTTAAACTCGTTTCCACTTTGGAGCCGAGCTTACTGGAATTAAAACTGAACCTCCCCACGTAAAGAGCCAAAAACCTAGAGGACTCAGCAGGGGAGGAACAGTGGACGATCAGGAGACGAGACAGACACAAAACCCTCTTTCTACTGGCCGCCAGGATCCAGGACTTGAACCGTGGCATAAACTGAACAGACAGACTAACAGAAAACAAATAATGATCTGGCCCCGAATAATCAGGCTGAACTGAATATAAACCAAAGGAAACAGGTGAGAGGAATAAATGATAATTGGGGCCGGGAGGGAAGGTGAAAGAAATAACCAATTAAGGTAGATCATGACAACAATCTTTCAGTTTGGTATATAGACAATTTCCTGATTCACATATTTTATAAAACACCTGAACTGAAATTGTTTTTCTTATTTTTTATGGCTTAATGAGAGCAGTGGGCGTTAGGCTGCCCTGCAAGGCATTTAACCTGGGTTTAATTGTGACACATCCATTCATAAGCACATATCAAGATGCTCATTCGTGAGCCTGGATCCATATTTACTTTTGATTCTGTTCATGGTGAAGAATCTGTTGTTTTTATGCTATCATGTGAAGCACTTTGTGACTTTGTCTGTGAAAAGTGCTATACAAATAAAGTTTACTTACTTACTTAAGAATCCTGCTTCACAGCAGCAGGTTGAGCCAAACATCCTCTAAATGTTCAGGCTCCGCTCCGGTCCGGCCAGGTCAAGATCCGCTATTGCAATCGCACCAAACAGGAAAAAGAACGGCGAAGATCCGTTTTGTCAAATTAAAATATAGTAACAACAGATCGGTAACTACAAATTAAAGCATAATTCTTATATATTTAAAAAACTAACACTGTTTATTTAAAAGATTGGATTCAAACTATTGGGACTTCATAGCAGAAAGCAGATTTCTTATCTCCATCAGAAACCGCACATATGCTGGATGCTGATGGGGATTTTTTTTAATATGTCATATTAAACGAAGCGTTCATTTCGGCATGTTTTGCTACTATGAATTGCTTAGCTCTCCTCGAGCTCGGAGGATAAGT
>NW_015150920.1:12058-13329 GCF_000732505.1 Cyprinodon variegatus | reverse complement strand
AGAAAGGATAACCTGAGTCTCTCTAACAATTAGGTTGATCAAAAAGGAAAGTTTTAAGCCTAGCCTTAAAAGTAGACAGGGTGTCTGCCTCACGGACTAAAACTGGTAGTTGGTTCCACAGGAGAGGAGCCTGATAACTAAAAGATCTGCCTCCCATTCTCCTTTTAGAAATTCTAGGAACCACTAGTAAACCTGCAGCTTGAGAGCGAAGTGCTCTGTTAGGAACATAAGGAACAATCAGATCTCGAATCATAAATCGAATGTCTTAGATCAAATATGTTTGTAGCCATTTTGATTTACTTCAGTGTCATGTTGAATTTCTCTGTGTGCTATGATCGCCCTTTTTAAATGTTTCTTCATTTATTGTTGTTGCTGCTTGCCCTTCTTAAATTTTTAGACAAAAGGAACCCAGACAATGTGTAAACTTTTAATATCTAGAACAAATCTTAATACTTGTTTGACATGCATTTCAAGTAGAAAATTTTTAGTCCTACCAGAAATAAAGTCAGATTCAATCTCAGCAAGATTTTCTGCATGGGCATACACATTTTCAACAACTGCTGAGTTATCCAAATATTCGGATTAAAGTTGTGTTAACAGACCTATCCATTAAAGTGCCCATTCATAATACCAAACTCAACAGTGAGCTGTCTCTGTTGTGAGGTCTGACAGTTGCTTGGCATATTTTAAGGAACTCTTGTATGTTGGTCACAGTTCATTTCAGAAACTAACTGGTTCCCACATTCATTTCAGGCTTTTCACAGAGTCCAACTGTACTGGACGGAAACAGTTAAGCCCTTGAGCTGTTGACACGTGGACCAAAATGGACATGCATTGCTGGAAAAATATGCAGCGTGTGAGCTCTGTGCACTTTCAGATTCATCATTGTCGGATTAAGCTTCAAACTCAATGCGTGAAATTAAATCTAGTCCTTAAGTCATGTATTCCAAACGTTTCATATTCAGATTGCAACTTATTTTAAAGATCCCTCAGCATGAAAGGTTTCCTTAAAAGCAAATGGTTTCAAATTTTAACTTTGTTTGTGCACTGGATAGGCTGGTTTGTGAGGTAGGTAGAAGAATTCACCACCCTATCAGGAGTTTCAAAAACACATATTTGTCTAAGCTTTAAATAAGGTAAAACCTTCAAAAAATGTCAAGAAATAAAACACCATGTGAAAGTGAGCGTATTTGGCTTTAAGGGGGAAAACTTCATGTGTGGGCCTGCTATGGAGGAAAGTGTCTGTCTGGGGGTGAGGTGGGGGGAGGGGG
>NW_015150920.1:3052-11622 GCF_000732505.1 Cyprinodon variegatus | reverse complement strand
GGGGGGGGATGTTCATGTTGCTGCAGTCTGCAGTCTGACCGCTAGATGTCGCTAAAAGTTACACACTGTAGCTTTAAGCCTTCAATGCATCTGAGTCTTTTTCTAAGAGGCTAATAGGATTGACTGGTCTTTTTCAGATTCCAGAGAGGAATTAGCCATTGTTGAACCTTCTTCCACAGGTTCAGATGCTCTCAGTCCAGGAGAAATCTGAAGAGATATTAATGCTCAGGAGTTTCAGCTATCCACACATTTCACCACTTCCTGCCTGTAGTCCAGTATGACCTCCTTGGTCTTACTGTCATCCAGAATATGTTTTTTTTTTACTTGGAGCACCACTGTATTGCTATCATTACTGAAAAATATGAAACCAACCATTAACAAACCCAACAACGTATTTGCTTTGTAAATAGCAGAACAGTTTTAGGTAAAGACATTAAAGAAACATCAAAGTTTAATATGATTTTGAGCAATTTACAAACAAGAGTGTCATGATCTTGGCACTGATGACTGGCTTAATTACTCATTTCAATTACCTGTCTAACTCTGCTCAGTTTTTCATTACCTCTCCTCTAACCCACCTGTTCTGCTTCCATGTAAGCTGCTTGCATCCAGTAATCAGAGGCAGTTTATTCTTGTTCTCTCTAGCCAGTGGTGAGAGTGTTTTTTAAGTTCCTTGGAGTTTCTGATTTCCTGATCCTGACCTCTTCTGCCTGAGCCTGCCCTTTCCCATCTGAAAGGTTTGCCTGAACTGTCTTCATACTACTACTTGTTCTCCGGGGTTGCAGCATCTGGGACACTCTGGGTGGCGCCCGCTGTATCTTGTTGGCAGCCCACAGGCTGGATCCTACCTCGTTCTCGGGGCATGGACCGAACTTTGAAACCAGGTTAGTGACTCATGTTCATAATCTTCCCCGTTACATTTGGTCACTAACCTGTGTTTCCTCTCTCCACAGTATCCTACCTCAGCTGCTGATACTGCTACTGCACTTAGTCAGTTTTATAATAAACACTTTTGGAAAAATCCCACTGTCTGACTGGCCTGAATACTGTGTTCTATGTTCTGAGTCGTGACAAAGATATGCTAGAATGAGGAAAAACATAATTTTATAGAAATAAAGCATTAAAATAAATATTCTTGTGGCTGGTTCTACAAATAGTGCTCTGTATTGGAGAGTGATTCATTTTACTCTTGATGAAATTAATGATTAATCTCAAGAAAATTTTTTTTACTGATGTGCTTTTCAAAAATGCTTTGTTTATTAAAACTAATAATGATTTTGTGATGTTAGTTTGTAGTTTTTTTTAAACCCAGAATCACACGAAGAACCACGTTAATTATATTGTTTTATTTACAAAAGCAAAAAAAATCTGAAAGGAGAAAACTGCAGGCAATCAGCTGAACTTTCTGGTTGATCAGAGGGGAGAAAGACAGATTAGGAAGGATTTGGTTGATGACAACTGATGATTGATTGATTTCCTTACTTGAGAGATGTAGGGTAGGTAGCATGGATCTGTGGCGGTTTAATTCAGCAAGCGTCACAGACTGTACACCAGCGGTCCAGGAGAATATGAGTGAGATCCGAGAGCATTGGTACTTGAAGAGACGTTGTGCTGGGGAGCGGGCAGAGTGAGAATTGCTGCACAAAGGTGAGACCTTTTTCATGAAGATTGGAGATGAACTGAGGTTCACTGGTTGTTTGGAAAAATAACAGAGTCCACATTAAAAGAGATTCACAAGAAGACAAAATTAAACAAGAAAGATATTCCTGGTTTAGGTTTTTGGTCGAAAAACCATCAGGGGGAAATAATCAGATGAAGAGATGTCTTTCGCCTCCTTATATACACCCTAGCCTTCTTGATGGAAAAATGTTCTCAGGTGTGCAACAACACGGGTCAGCCCAGCCACCAGCAAAGATCCTCTCTGTGACGAGTTCACTAACAGCAGAAAAACAGCAAGACCCTAAAAGAGACCATGGGTGTGTTCAATTTCAGCAATTGTCTCCTCCAATGACCTGGTCTAACTGGACTAGGTTCTTGTACGTCTGTGAAAATAAGGAGTCCGGAAGAGTTTGGCTATAGATTCAAGCTCTGTCACTTAGCAACCGTTACAGTTGACACATAAAGCAGGCAAAAAATGGATCTCACTGCTATTCTGGGTTCTAATTTCATTTTCGAGGAGCTTCAGCAGTAGTGCCATTGTTGTAAATATCAGATTGATAGTCCCCACAATGCAGACATATTGGAATCTGTGCTTAAATGCCAGCCAAACCCATTTACACAGGGACATAAACCAAACATTATCCACCACATATCTGACTTAATAGCTATTTAAAACAACTATTTTCATTAATCTTAGATGGAACTATTCACATACTTGCATTATATTAATCTGCACTTACAATATTCATAACAGTTTATTCTGAGCACAGAGCAGACAGGTTGCTTGGACTCGCAATGAATCATGGGATACCCAAGGATACTTAGGATACAGCGGACCTGTCCTTCAAAACAGGCAAGAAGAGGGACTTATTCGTCAGCCGCATAATGAGGAGTCTTCTAATCCAAACAAGCCACGGAGCCGCGCTATGAGGTAATCAGCCGATGAATTTGGCCTTCAGAGGACGCAGTCGCTGAATTTGAACTCAGCACATATATGTTTAATTTTGTTAACGACAGCTCTGGAGACAGAGAACTGGTGTAAAACTTATTTTTCATTAACTATCTTTTGGAATGTAAAGTAATTTTAAAAAGGATCACTTCTTCAATGTGTAGCAGAATTTTCAAAAAAGTTAAACTTTTAAAACAACTACTTGCTTATTTTAACTGAATGAGTCACACATCTGCAAATCTCTGTAAAGTTGAATTTTCAAAAGCAGCTTTCAAATAAAAAACCTGCCTTAATAACTTCCTTTATTTTTAGCAATGGTATTATTCATATAAAAGCTTTTCTATTTCAGATCTCAACACATGCATTGAAATAGCTGAACGGTCCTCATTGGTCTCTATGGTGAGGATTATGGATCTTATAAGTGAGAAAGAAAAAAGTGTGTTGGGGAATGTATGTGTGGTGAGAAATGCTGCATGAATATGAAAACTACTCCGATAAATAGGATTCAGTTTAAGTTCTGTGAAACTTTAATTTCTCTAACCCCTCTTCAGTGAATCTCATTTCCACATCTCCCTGGAGGAATCTTCAAGAGTCACTTTTTCGCTGTCGCTAACTCTTTTTGTTTTCCTGTCAACTTTTCTTGCCTCTCATTTCCTTCATCTTGTCTGTAATTTGACCTTTTGGTCCTTTCCTTCGAAGTTTTGGCATGTTTTTCGTGTCTTCAGAGTCAATAGGATATCAGGCAGCTTTTCTTTGGAAAGTTGGAGAATAGGTTGAGCCTGTTTGTTTGTATATGTGGTTTATGCTTAATGTGGTAAGCTTTTGAGATTCAGAGAAGTGTACATGAGAGTCATGAGTCTATTAATATGGTAGTCGATGGTTGAATCATCTTATTTGGTGCAAAGAAAGAGGAGACGGTGACAGGGTGAACAGGCCAATGATTGAGACCTAGACAGGGAACAACAAAAAGAGCAGTTAGAGCAGAAGACAAAAATAGGAGCGAAAATTGAGTTGCAGAACTTCCAATGATATGAGCAACTGTGCAAATATTTGACTTGAGAGACTTTTAAAGTGGGATAGTAAACTTTGTGCAAAAATAAAACAGATAACACTTTCTTTTACATTATATCATTAAGCATGTAATAACATGGTACTAATATAGCATACTATACCAATAAGTCATACTATATTACCAGGTAACAAGAAAAACTTTATTTGGTATTTATCCCAAAATTAAGGTACATAATTTCAAAGTAATTACCTGCATATAATTTTACAATTTTCTGTTACTATGTAACAATGCAGAAGTTTGGTGGATAATTACCATTAGGTTACTACGTAACAGCTTTTATTAGTGGCCACCACCTATCAACAGCTTAGAAAGTAAACTGACTTATTATCAAGTATATAAAGCATTATAAAATTGAACTCAACTTACATATAAGTAAGAGTTTAGTTAAGAAGATTGTTTTCCTGTCTTCTAGGCTTGGTTTTCTGTTATAAGCAATAAACTGCATTTTACTAGATAATGACACAATAATTTATTTCTGTCAGTGAAATGACTGACTTACCTGGTAATAACTGTTTGAAATCTAAGTATTCTGACTTTACCTTGTTTACCCAATTACCATGTTATTATATGGTTATGTTTTTTACTGTAAAAGAAAGTGTTACCCAAAGCGTTTTAAAATGTTAAGTAAAAAGAAAAACACGTGTGTGTGTGTGTGTAGAATGGAGGTGATTAAAAACTAGGACAGTGGACTGATAAAAGTAAAATGTTTTTGTTTTTTTTCAAAATAGGGTTTTAAAAATGTACAACTAGGTTTTAAAACAGGAAGATTCCAGAGAGTCCTGAAACTTTCTGAAAATCTTCTCCACCCCTAGCTTTTACTATTATTGTACCTTTTATACTCCAAAACCCCTTTTTTTGTCTTATACATTTTGACATTTTTTAAACAAATCTAATGGATTTTCAACTCACATGTGTCAGGATTCCTGTCTGTGTATGTTTTTTCTGTGTTTGTCTCCCTTCCATCACCAGGAGGCGCCTGGTTCTGGTCCGCCACCTCACACACCTGCTGATGGTTTCCTCATTAACGGAGTGCTCTTGCTGCTGACTGCCACTACCTCGACGCCAGAGTGTTAGCCAGTTTTGGGTACTCTAGCTAAGCTGAGTTTGGCTTGTTCTTTTGTCTTTGCCTCTCAGCAGGAAGTCATCCTGCAAACTGGATGTTTTAGACCTTCTCTCCCTGGAAGGATCATCTGAGCTTCAAACTGGAGGTTTGAATCCACTTTCCCTCAAGAGATCATTTGAGCTTCACACTGAGTAAGGGATTCATCTCCACTAGGACCCGTTCAAGTACCGCAGGAAATCTGAGTGGCAGTCAGCTTCACCGTTAGCCTACTAACAACCGTATTCTGGGTAAACCCTGTCTGCCCTCCACAGAATCAGACAAACACTGAAACTTCCGCACACAGACTGGAGTCTTAAGAGTCAGCAACTTCTCTGGAAACGTGAGCTATCTACCAAATTCTCCTCTTCAAGTTCAAGAAACCAAAATTCCTACTGAGCCTGAACTAACCGCAGTGTCTTCCCCTCACCTTTCAGTTCCGGTTGAGCAGTGTTCAGAGCAACACTGGATTCATCACAAACTCCTAAATAAACCTGTTAAACCTTTCCCCTGGTTTCTCTGGATTGGTCTCTGTGCATGTGGCTCCAAGCTCTTTTTTCAAGAGCTTGGAGCCACATGCACAGAGACCATTGTCAATATTTACCCATAATATGATGACATACTTTCTACACAATCACAGATTAGCTCTATTGGTGTAACACCTTTGCAAAACAATTAGTGCAACCCCATCCCCCAATTTATTTTTTGAATTATTGTAAATACTAGGGGTGTAATGATTCATTTTAACAGCAGTTGGATTCATATCGCGATTCATGGTTCATTTGGAACAATCCGATATGATTCAGTGACTTGAAATCAATTGAGTAAATCTTTAGCAAAAAATGTAACCAGTGTAAGCGACTGTGAGATAAATACCTGCGTATTGGGAATCTGCTTGATTGTTTTTTGTTTCTTTTAAATGAATTTAGTTATAAATTAATTAAATATAGGCAAAACCACACATAATAACACATGACAAATACATTAACATTTTATTTGAAGTTCATATAACACTCCAGATTAAATCAACAAAGTTTACCTTCGTTGTAATAATTCAAATAATTCAGCTTTTTTTATTTTTTTATTAAAATGCACTTAGGTTACGTTCACACAGTAGCCAGAAGCAACCCAAATCAGATATTTTTGCCTATATACGACCTGTATCTTATCTTTTTATGACAGTCTGAACAACACAAATCTGATTTTTTTCCAATGCGATCCAGGCATTTTTTTGCGTTGCCATTCACATTTCCAAATATATTCAACTTGTATGTGACCTCCTGAATGAACTGCAGTCATGCAACACAAGTGTCACGCATGCGCAGTAGAGGACGCAATGACGTCACAATGATATCACCGTGCTCTGTGTTTACGGAAGTAAACATGGATGGTACTGGTGGGGTGCATCTAGCGATTTTTCCCAACCTTAAAAACTCCTTTTCATGATGAAAAAAAAAGAATGACTCAGAATAGGGAACTTTGTTGAGTATTGATGCCGTTCAGGTCAGAGGAATGCAAACTGCCCGATCAGACACAGGTGGCATTTATTCTCAACCTTCTTGAAAAAATTGTTTTGTTAATGCACTGGTTGAGTTTGGGAAGGAAAGGAAAGATTGCAAGATATACTCCAGCACTTTCTGTAGAAAGCTCGCTTATGATGTCATTGCATTCTCTAATGCGCATGTGCGACACTTAAGTTGTGTGAATTCAGTTCACACAAGAGATCACATACAAAAAATGGCGTAACTACACAACAACAGGCCTGTAAGAAACATTATCTGGGTGGAACCCTTATGAAGTACAACAACGCCACCAAGTTCAGAGCCTTCAAAGCAAAATAAGAAGAAATAGGGAATATTTTTTTATTATATTCCCAAAATAAGCTGTTTCATTCTAGTTAGAGCATAGTAAGCAAAAGAAAATTACTGATATGATGAGAAGAGTAAACTATTTGTATTGACTTATATTATTTTAAACCCAGATTGGATGACTTTAATGTTATTAGAACACTATACGGCAGGCATCTTTATAATGGCGGGCACCTAAAAAAATATATGCTAATATACTACTTTGGGAAAAACTCTGTAAAATACGATTCAATAAAATACACTGGCAGGCACGTGGGGAGGTGAGTGTACTCTGCAGGAATATTAACTTGTATATTAATATACAAATAATATGAACATATATATCAATTTATATTACATGTATATATATTAAACAGATCATGGAGAAAGTATTCTCTGGTTGTTTTTTCTGCTTTAAGGTTCTTGACAATATTTTTGGAATCATGAAACTCCACATATGGATGTAGAGATTTCCTAAAGCACAGCTTTATAATGTTATGTCTTTGCCAGAGGCGAGAGCTGTATCTGCCAATGAAATTTTAAGTAAACAATGAGCCTCCATGTTATCAAACATTAGGATCAAAAAAGAAGAAAACTTAAAAGTATTAGAGCCTATGAAACCACTTCTAGTACTATACAGAACATTGCTATCAATCTCATTCTTGACTGTCACACAATATGGCAGAGAAAATGTTCGCCTGAAAATTGATGATGATGGGTATGGGACAATAATATTTGTGAGACAGTACGGGGTTGTTTTGATTCAATTGTATAAAATGGAAGACATTAAATCAAGGGGTTGTCTTAACATTACCAGAGATGATCAGTCACCACAAGAACATAACGGTCCCCGCAGGCTTTGATTTTTTTTTCTTTTTTTTTTATCCAACACATCAAGATCACAACATGTCCTATAGTTGTGTATAATAAATTGTATCATCACATAAAACAAGTTAAATGGGTAAATGAGCACAGTGGACCGACCTAATATTAATGGTGACATAGATGAAAATAGGGAAGTGGCAGTTTCTGATACGGGCAACATGAGCAGCCGCCCAAGGCGGCTTTGCCATATAGGGCAGCATCAGCATGAGATCCCCCTGCCGCGCACACGCCCCCGTGCACCCCCCACTGCAAAAGCACCGCCGCTGGGTGCTAGGGGCACGAAAAATCAAGAAAGTGCTATATGTATTTAATAGCTTTTGTGCATGTGTAAATGATATGAATCAATAGAGGAGGCACCACACACACCTACCGCTCCTCTTTCCTTCACTCTGTTTCCATCTACGTACTCCAGCGTGCACTCCCTTGAGCGTGTGCGACAATTTGAGCTGGAACAGGTTTCTTAAAGGACGTTTTTTCCACAAAAAAAAGTAGGCCTACTAGTAAAAAGTTTTCTATACCTAGAAATTTTTACACATTTCAGGTGGCCTTTTTTGACATTTGTAAGCTTGACTGACTATCTAGTTCTGATAATGGAGATACATTTTTTGATGGTAAAAATAATGGAAATGCTGACCAGTAACAATAGGAATACAGAGATCTGAAATTCATAGACTACCGGAATTTTTGTTCTAGAAAGGAAGAATGTCATTTTGTTTGAAATGTTTTGACAATGGAAAAAATATTTTTCCAGATATCAGAAATACATATTAATTAATACTAATAGATATGAAAACGACTTTACTGCTTCAATTCATTCATTAAACCTGACACAGCATGGGTGAGAGGGATTTGGAAGATAAAACAGCAAAACAACACCGCACACTTACAGTACTACTGCCTGGCTCCTTTACATTTCACTCCCCAGTGTTTACTTAAGATTACTCCTACAGGGAAATTCTGGTTCCAGTAGCTCATATAGATGCCATTAAAGATGAAAATACGACAGACAATATAACAAGAGCGTGTATATATAGTACAAAAAAGCATAAAAAAAGAAAA
>NW_015150920.1:0-2593 GCF_000732505.1 Cyprinodon variegatus | reverse complement strand
GATATCAAAAAAGTACTCCAGAGTGTTGTTCAGCATGGGGGTGAGTAGAAAATGAAGGCTAATCATGTTTTGGGTGTACTATTCCTTTAATCTTTCAGCATGAAATAAATATTTTGATTGAGGTGGCAAATCTGCTTCCTGGTATGCTGAATTGCCAGTACTTTGCATTCCGTAATTAAATAAAACAATCTTCTATTTTCGAACATATGAAAATCTGATTTCGAGTTAACAATCTGTGGTCACCCTTTGTTGCTTTGAAAAACCAAATCTTCTTGACATTCATTTTCTCGTTTGATACAACTGCAGTTTCAGATCTTGACCTGGATGGATTCCAATGATCCAAGGTGGAGCAAAACATAGCTTTGTTCCGTATTTTGATGGTGAGGGAAGGAAAACACGTTCGTAAACGGTGATGTTCGGAGGATTCATGGTGGATATGGAATAATTCTTCTAGATCAACATTACTGTGGCGGACATATGCGAGCGGAGAGGAGTGGTTACGGAGGATGTGGAATCTGGGGGTAAACCTTTAGGCAACACTGATCCCCTGGATCCTCCTGGTCCAATTAAGCACTGTTGCAAAGTCAATCTGAGCTCCTGTTTATGGAGATCTGGATTTTTCTCTGCAACATGCTTAAATACTTTTTTTTCTGTCTCTTGAGAATATTCTTCATCTCAGTTAAATTTATTCCTAAAACCAGTACAGGGAAGAATATTTGGTCATACAACTTGATACGAAGATAAACGTTCGTTAGTAGTCGAAAAAATATATACACTTGATAAAAGTGGACTAATTTAATTTCCTTTGAAAATAAATGAAATTAGAAAAAAGTATTTAAACATTCAAACAATATTTAAACATGAGAAACATGACTGATAATCAATTTTGATTGAAATTATAGATAAAACTGAATAAATAGTTGCCATGGCAGATTGGTGTCTGTTTGCTTTTGAAAATCCTTTTCCTTTTTGACATTTTATAATATTTACTCAAAGCACATGAGATGGTTACATAAAAACACACATTTCCATAACAATACAAAATAAAGTACAAACACAAATACTTTTTTTGACAAATGTTAACAGGGTATTAGACAGAGCACAATCTAATAAAACTCGTATGGGAAAAATATGGTTCACATGTGAGAAATATGTCATCACATTGAATGGAGTGAATGGAGCATGAAATACATGAACAACATGATGGATCATGTTTGGAAAAGTGATGCAGATGCAGAAGATGGAAATCACGTGAACACATGAAATTAATGGGAGTTTTGTAAGAGTAGATTAGCTTTAAGGTTAGGTGTAAATCATTGATTAAGTTTAGGGTTAGTCGGTGAAAAGGACTGAAACTGAATTGAAGGCACGACAAGGCCATCAGAAAGTGTTTTAAACCTGGATCCCTCTGTGTGCGACTGAAAAGGGTTCTTTCATATCCCTTACTATACTTTCCTCAGTCTCTTCTTTTTATTTAGCTGGAGCTGTCTACCTCTCTCTGCAGGGATACCCCAGGGCTTTCTTAGGATCTTCCTTTGCCTCTGGTCTTTTATTCTTACTTGTTTGCCTCACTTTCACCTCAGTGTCTTTGTTCTCTCCCGTTTCGATCTGGCTCCTGCCTGTTAGACCTTTTTCTACCTTTCAACACAACTGTTATAGTTCAACAACATTGAATGGCAAATAAAGCCTTTTCTTTTCAAAAGAGAAAACCAATCACTATGAAGTGACACATTCACCCTTCAGTTTCTCTTTCGCTCAAAGACTGGAGTGTGGCATGAAGGCTGTAGAGGGAGCAGTAGGGTTAACTGGAGGTTTATTTGAATGTAAGAAACTGATCTATTTTATGTTTTTGTAGCGTTTCATTGTTTTAAAAATAGAAGGCCCTTAAACTCCTGTAAAGACCTTCCAGTAGCTTTCATTTCTCGGATATTTGATTACATTATTGTTTAATTGCAATGTTTATTTGGATTTTTTCATTCACGTAATCTAGTAATGAGGAGAACAGTGCCATTCGATCATAGTGGTAAAAACAGCTGTGCAGTAAAAACTAGACAGCTTTAGGGGTTATGATTCAGTTTTAGCATAAAGTCCTCTTTGACTTTCTACAACCATGATTTGCTGTGATGAGATCTTAAACGAAGAGCAAGGTAAAAGCGTTTAGGTTTTTAAGAATAAGCTTTCACACATGCAAATTAGTCCCAGTAAATTTTCTTTTCACGCTTGAACCTCTGACAGTGAAGTTGTTGTATCTATCTAGATGTGTTTAACAGTGTCACTCATTAATTTATTCAATACAATGATTTTTTTATTTTTATTTTTTAGAAAACTTACACTTTAAGTACATCTATAAACTGGGTTTATTTATTAATAAAAACTGTTGGGCAGTAAAAGTTGTTACAGTTATTCACAGAAATGTTTCTACAAAAGGTTTAACATAATAAGACCAAATATTTAGGAATAAAACTATTTACATAAATGAAACACCTAATTAAAATCTTATTTTCCCACCCTCTTCATCACCTCCAACCAGGTTCAGGTTAGCGGCAGTTTACGGCAATTTGCAGGCTTCGCCGAAAACTCCCGTAAATTGTCA
>NW_015150919.1:677750-690718 GCF_000732505.1 Cyprinodon variegatus | reverse complement strand
ACAGGAACCGGTTTTCGATTCCCATCCCTACTTCAGTGGCCCATGAAAACAAACGTTCTCGCGTAAACACACTGTTAGAGGGCGTTAAGTAGAGCAGACGAGTTATATATACCCTAGCTTTGGCTAACATATTAGCATTTTGGCTCTTGTAAGTTATTATTGATATTTTGTCGCATCTTTATAGAGTCTACATATCATTTAACCTGTTTTACACTCATGTTATCATATCAATGACTTCTTTGATAATGTTATATTTTTGTTTTCAGTAAGATTTTCTGCACAATGTTGCAAAGGGATTTGCTCTGAAGCAATATTCATCTAGCTCCACTTTAAAACCCCAAACCTATATACATTAGTGCGCAAACTAGTAGACAACTCGTGGCTTAGTGCATTGCCCAGGGGTGCATCAGAATGGTAGAAGGATGCTAGAAACAAACCACAACCCAGTGAATGAGAGACGGCTTCTCCTTTCTCTGATGAATATTGTACTTAAACAGCAGCATAAGATCGTTAATGGAAAAACATTTTTCTTTAATTTATCAATACGTTTTGTAAAGTTGTCTCTCCCTTATTTATTAAATACCATTACACCGAGTCTTAAATGCATCAAAAGTACTCACTGTAACTGAATCAGGGCTGAGTGGGAGATTTAAAGTGTATCACGACGTTTTTGGTGTGCCTGTATCTTTAAATTCCCTGGTTGTTGGCAGCGTATCAAGGTACCCATCATGTAGGCTAGAAAGCAGAGATATACAACCCAAAGGGCAAAGAATGAGGAGGTGGGGGGTGAAACTGGAATCGGCCCAGCAGCAGTTCTGAAGTAAACTCCATAGCTACAGTAAAGATTAATGACAACAATCTTCCAGAGCCAACGGTAGAAAACTGCCAGAACCACAGGAAGCAAAGACAGAAATCACTTCATTCTGATCTTAAAGGAAGCATTGCTCTTGTGAAAGAGAGACTAAGATATAAAACTGTCTGACTGATTTTTATGTCAGAATAACAGCTTGTCGAGCAAAAATATCAACTTTATTTAAAAATCACAAATTAAATTCAAAAACTAAAAAGAAAAAAAATCAGATATAACTTTTTTTGTTGCTGTGTGTGTTTATGACAGCCAAATGTGAAATGTATGTCACTCTGCACACCCCCAGCCAACTGAGACGCTCATACAGTAGAAACAGAGCAGCAGCGTTAAAGGCTGTCAAACGCTCGTCTTACCGACCTCGCAGCAGCTTGTCGTATTTTAGCAGGATGAGTTGTGGCCTTCCTGCCAACGGTGCACTAAATATTCATTAGAATAATGGAGGAGAGGTGCAGGCTGGAGGGCAGGAGCGCTCCTCAACAACACAGGAGGCAGAAACTTTGCTGCCATAAAAACCCACACAGAACAGGGTGCTGGCATTGTTTAAAAATAACAGCCGCTGTAACACGAGTGTCTGCATGCACGCAAATGTGTTTTTCTTTTCTTAATTAGGAACGAAAAGCAAGCAAATATGTATGCAGGATAACAATTTGGTTAGACCTCTACAAATGCAAAAAGCGCTTGTAGGAAAACAGACAAAACTGACGACAATCATTGATGACCTTTAACTTTTTTCCCCGCTTTTCCACTGGGATATATAAAAGAGGGCAGGGAGGGGTGGGCGATCACTGGAATGCCCCCGGATGCGAGCCACACTCATCAGGATCTCCACAAGGCGGTGGCCCTCCTCTACCTGTCAGCTCACTGCCCACACCGTCCAGAAGGAGCAATAGGACTGTTTAAGAGGCGCAGAGGGACGACAATAACTGTCTCCTTGTGTCAATAACAGCAGCTGGATGTGAGCTGCAGCTCAACACAAACAGGGACTACTTTATTAAACCAATGGAAATGCAGCTTTATTATCCTCTGGTGCCGTCATGCTGTTTAGTCTCTAGCATGAATCAAGACCCAAACAAGATGCCACAAATAAAATTCCACTTTACTGCAACTTCTATGATAGAAACCCCTCTTTATCTGGCAGCTTTGTGCAGGCATGGTTTTAGGTGGCTTTAGCTATATTTTATATATGTGAAGAAAATGCATTGTTTTGTGTGGAGAGGGTTTTTATACATATGTTTGTGTAAAGATTTTTAGGGAGCTAGAAATTGAAAAGTTTGCATATTGCACACTGCTTTTAAAAAGGGGCAGGTGTAAGGAAATTTGTGAAAATAAAAATGTATTAATAATTTTATCATTATTTTTATATTTTTTATATCTAACAACTTCGAAGAGAGGAAGTTGGAGAGAGGGATATTGCGTCACATTTATTTCAAAACGCCCGCGAGCAAAATAAACATAGTCGCATGTATGTTAAACTACTTCTGCACATGGTTTATCTACCATCGCACAACAAAATCACGGATGAACGTCACGCAAAGGAAAATATGTTTTGACAGGTTGGGCGGAGACAAACCTAATCTGAAAGCCTCCTCCTGATTGGGCCTTGCAGACATAATCACATGGGAAGTAGTGTCAGGAAGCCTTTGACTGACGCTTACCACTTACCCCACGTAACGCAAACCTTGGAGAAGCCTCCGCCACTGTCCCGCCTCCAGCAGTCATCGTCAGTTATGAATGACGAGCTGTCAGTCAAAGGCCTAATGACACTACTTTATGTGTAATCAAGAGGAGGCTTACAGAAGACCTTTGTCTCCACCCAACCAGTCAAAACACATTTTCCTTTGCACAAGGAGAAAAATCTGTCCAAGGCCGGAGATGCTTTCAAGAGCGTAGCCATCCTCGAAATTTGTCGCTGGATATAAAATTGTGAGAGCTGTGAGATCCCCAGCATGATCCCTAGCGCCCCTGGGAGGAGCTCAGGCGCACGCAGAGAGCAATTTTTGCCTCTCGGAGCAGCAGTTTCTTGCGCATGTGTGTTTTTGTTGTGCAGCGTTAGATAAACCATGTGCAGAAGTAGTTTAACATAAATGCAAGTATGTTTATTTTGCTCGCGGGCATTTTGAAATAAATGTGACGCCATAGAGGTAGACTGAGCAAGTTCCAGGATCATCATGAGCTGAGGCTATAGATTCCTGTTGCCACCAGTGCAGAGCTAGTCCACTGATTTATCTGTCTCAGGTCAATGACCAACTTGTCAAATCATTCGCCTTGTCAAATTACTGTGTAGGAAAGAAGCTCTAGTTAACAATATAGCAGCACAGATGTGATTTTACAAAGTTCTCCTGTTTTTAAAATATGGTACTTTATATAGGAAAACAGTGGTTTGGATGTTTTGGAAATGTTTTTTTTTACTGGCAGCAGAAACACAAGCGTCATGCATGATGAGCGCAGTTGTGCCGACACCAAAGATAAAGCCGCTATAATTTTTTGTAAACCTCTTGAATTCAATCTAAACTTAGACAATTTGCATGTTTGCTTAGTTTCACTCTAAAAAGGCGCTCAGAGAAACATCTAGATGCATGTTTGATGAACACAGACGGTTGTGTGCTAATATGCAGACTTGGTGCAGCAGAAGAGATCCATTTTTATTTATCCAGTTTTCAATAAGATTTAATTATGTTAGGATATGCAGCAAAAACAAAAAAAATGCAATATAACAGAAACTTCTACATAATGTAAATTGTTAATGAGCACATGTTATCTTTCTACCTAATGAGAAAAAGACTTTTCAACTACAGCCTTAGGAAAATAAGAACAAGAACAAAGCCACAGTTCTCCAAAAAGGAAAACATTAAGGAGATTGAAATCCTGCAGAAAGAACAAGGCTGGACAGCTTGTGCAATAGTTCAAAAGTGATTTTCTGTGATGAATCCTCCTACTGATTGTTTGGGACATCTGGAGAATCATTTGTCCGAAAAAGAAAAGCTACCGTGGGTCCTGTTGTGTTAACAGTGAGGCATCCTGATAAAATCCATGTGTGGGATTGCTTCTCGTCTGCGAGAGAGAGAGTTGGCTTAGTCACAGTTCTGCCAAACAACACGGCAACGGGATCAAAAACTTGTCAAAGAGCAGATTTCTTCAAACAGCTTGGTAATTATCTGTTTATCGTCTAGCAAGATGGAGCAACAACGTCAAAAGATGAAGCTGTAACGGCAATCAAAGATCACTTCAAATAGACTTAGGATAACATTTTCACCCCAATGAGAACCTGTGATCAAATCTCAATAAGCAAGAGGAGAAAGAGATCAATTAAATGATTAAAAACACAGAAAATAAAGATCAATCCATCAATCAGACCCTGCCAATTATTTTTATTCTTTTGAAGTGTTGAAAACTAACGGCATCCTCAGCTCCCGCTGACCATTAAAACATCTCGGACACAAAAGCCTATTTTATTTGGCTTCGTTTTCATGACTCAAGCAGTTTGAGCTTCACTTGAACAAACACTCCACCATTTGCATGTGGTCAGTTTATGTTTCTTTGTTGTTTTTTTTATCCAGCACACACACACACACACACACACACACACACACACACACACACATTTATTTCCACTTCTTCTCTACTTCAAACATTCAGAGAAAAAGGGGGAAACGTTTTGACACATCGGCTGATGGAGGAGAACTGGAAAAAAAACAGACAAACAGGGATGGAGGACGGCAGCAGCATCCCTTGATAGTTAAGCCGCCGCTAAAAATAGCAACACCGGTGGGGAGACACACTGTGATAGGAGTTGTTCCACTCAGAAATATGATGCATGAAAAAGGGGAGAGTAAACTGCATCCATTCAGTGCACTGCAAGACTGAACACGGAGAAGAGATGAGTGCTGGCATCTGGTGCCTTAGTGCCTCACAAAGGAATCCATTCCACTTGAACTTTTTCACAATTTTTCACAATAGAACCTATAACAAAATAAATGTTATTGATTCATATTTGACTTTATAGAGAAGGAAAACACTTTATAAAGAATATCATATTCCAAGCTCCGGGCATCTCACAGAGCCTTATTCCATCTGTCTTCTGAAAACAAAAAGAGAAGAGCACAACTGGACAAAAATTTCCCCGTTTGCCATGTCTAGTGTTTCTCCCACCTGAGCAGACTGGCATTAAAGGAGGAGCCTGTCATTAACTGCAGAGATCTACAGCTTTGAACGGAGTTTCTACTAAAAAGTCAACATCATCTATAAAAAGTCTAAGAAAAAGTGGCAAGAGGAAATCCACAGATGAAAGAAAGTCATTAGAAGTCCTTCCTGACATCGGATTGTTCTGGATAGATGAGACTGGAATTAAACACATTTTAAAAAATGGCATTCAAAAAAGTTTTTTTTTTTTTTTTTAAAAACAATCCACTGGACTTGTTTCCATGTTTGAAGATGTTTCACTTTCCATCCAGGAAGCTTTTTCCGATTCAAAATGTCAGAATTAGCGTTGAGTTTGAAGCTTTATAGAGTAGGCTTAGAAAAAAATGCTAAATTAAACCAGAAGAATGGGTCCGCCCCTTAAAAACTGGCAGCATCATGATGTGGGGATACATTAATAAAATACATTTCCTCAAAACAGACAAATTTAACTGAAGAGATTTAAAAAGGCTTAAAAACTCTGTTAACAGGCGCATTCAGTGGAGCCTCACTAAACCTGTGTTCCTTCAGAAGAATAATGGACAGAAATGTCACCATGTTGTCGTAAAAAGCTGATAGAGAATTACCACAAAAGACCTGCAGCTGCACTGGAAGCAAAACGTAGCGCTAAAGCTGCAACCCGTTTTTTTACGCTTATAATGACACAGAATAGGCAGATTTTTTCGGCTGATATTGCCTTCTCCTCTGTTTACCAAAGAAAATGACAATAATAACAAATGTTAAGCAACTGTTAATTTCTAGAAGAGAAACATTTGCTAATAAATCAAACTAAACAATGAAGAAGGGAGGAAGCTGCAATGCTTCAAAATGAGCATAGGAATCGGGGAACGCATGTACTTATCAGTCGATACGATAGAAGATAAAACAATGCAAATATCGGCTGATGTATCAGATTATTTCTAATATATGTAACAGATGTACAGCATGCAAGTGTTCAGGGGATTTGAGTAATTTTTGGGCAATGCATCTGAGTTACAGCACCCCCCGCCACACTGCAAATATAGCCTTTCAGAAAACAGAGGCATAAAAAAAAAAAAGAGATAAATGCTTAGAAGGGCAAATTGGTCGTCCATGAGCAATAAAAATTACAGTCTGTTCACATGAAGTGGACTAAGGTCAGCTTTGTGGTTTGTCCATCCAGCCAGAAATATACCCATCTATATAAATCACATCAAAATGTCTTGGAGTAAATGTCTGACATGTGTCAGTTTGGGACTCACCGTTCTAGTGGGTCCTCAGCAGTGAAACCAGCAAGTTTATCTTCTGAATCCCGTTCTATTTACACCACACACTGCACCTACAGAAAAGGCAGAGAACATTATGTTTTAGTAAAACACAATGAACAAAGCATTAAAAAAAACATTTTCACTAAAGCATTACATCAAAAATGCTTGGTACAAAAACAAAAATCAAAGAACAAACAAACGATGACCTGAAACAGAACAAATCAGAACCCTGATCCTCTACAGGCAGCAAGTAAGACGCCACAGATCACCACAGCGTTGTGCGAAAGAACCCTGCTGACCGTGCCGCGAGCAACGTGACGTGACCGCCAGCAACATCACAATGCCGCGGCGCTGAGAGAGAGTGACAGCAGGAAGCCAAGATATCTGAGGGGTGTGGGAAAGAGAAGCAGATGCTGCCCTATTGTCCGCTCACATCAGTAATGTGACTCCATTGTCACGGATAAGGCAACACAGAAGCATCTTGGCAACAAAGATGGGGAGGTGACACGGGCAAGGTTTAGAAAGGTCTGCAATGAGTGACAGGTTTCTAAACAAATCACCATCAAAAGGGCGGTCTTTCAGCCAACATAACCTGTCCTGCAGTGACCAACGGTGAAAAGAGCAGACCACTGAGGTCTGGCCAACAAATAAAATCATAAGGTTTCTTCTATGGGTAGATAATGTCAACTGGGGTACGGTGGATATAATTGTGGATATCGAATTACGCTTAACAGTCAATTAATGGTTTATCCAATTAAAATTTATTCCATCCGGTTAATCGGTGACGTCTGCTTGAAAGGAATTTCTTTCAGTGTTGCAGCGCTGTCCACTAGAAGTACCTTACTCGTAGACTGAGTGTCCAGTATGGGAATATACACTGATTAATGGTGACAAAGATGAAGAATGCAATTTATGTCTTTTTGCTTTTTATAGACATCAGCTGTGCTGCATGGTGGGGCTGCTGTGTTTGGAAGTGATGATAAAAATGTGAAAAAAGGCACCTTACAAAATGCTAAAGGTAGCCAGGAATAATAGGTCAGCGGATTTTCTTCAGCACCACAATACTTTACATTTAGCTTGATGTCGTTAAATGTTGTGAGAAAGTCAGTACAGTGCAAAATAGGGCTGGTTGATAAACCAGATTTTTACAGTTATAGTGATTTAATGCGATAACTGGCAAAAATGTTCCCATGTTGGTAAATTCTGTAAATAATTGTGCTGTTTTGCCTGGTGGCTGTATTTCCTTCCCCTTTAAGACACTGCAGCATGTATGGAATTACGTGACTTCACCGATCCCATCAAAAGGATAAACATAGACAATGGCGGATGAGCCCATTGAAGAAGCTTCTAACAGCTGTAAACCAAATTATAGCAGCTAATCCTGAGGAAGCCCCTTTTATAGATTAAAATCACAAAGTGCTTCACATAAAATAAATACAAAAACACACATGGGAATGAATTACATACAGTAAATGTTTTTAATAGTTGTAATATAATTAGTATGCTTAGAATACTCACTTACGATATTTATATCGGATTACATTGGCCTGCCTCTGAAATCTTAGATATTTAAGAACACATAGAACATGTCACTCTTTGGGGAAGAAGAAAGGGGTCAGTTGATCTTATACCTCATGTTGTTAAATATTGTTCTCTGTTGGAGAAATATCACCTGATCAACTGTTTTCTATTATCCCACACTTGAATAGAAGTAATAAAAGTATGCATGATTAATGCCATTATCGTAAAGGATCAATATCGGTATGAGCCAATACTCAGAGGCGTAATATCGGTATCACATCGTAAATTAAAAAGTTATATTGGGACACCCCTAGAACTAAGACATCTTGAAATGTGCTTATATCCATGGTGTGTTTACTGATTTAAAAAAAAAATAAGTAAAAAAAAAGTTTTTAGCTGTCCAATCACTGATCAGGACCAAAGAAAGAGGGAAAAAAACAAATCCAGTGTTTCTTGTCTCGGATCGGTTTCTAAGTGCATTTCTACCTTCCATGAAAGGCTAAATTAATCTACCAGCTGCTGTAAATCATTATACCAAAACAGCAATTAATAGGCTTTGGCATCGTCAACCTAAATCACATTCTAATTAGGTCTGTATGTACCCATGGACATCAATCCTAAAAGCAAACTGTAAATATATGGTAGCTAGTGATATGGTTCTTCTAACATTTATTTGAACAATGATGAGAAACTAAAACACCCGCCTGCTTCCTCCATCACCAACATCAAGTTCAGTGAACATCCTGTTAGAACAAAAAGCAAACTAACTCACCTTCTTAATCTGATGCATCTATTCAAAGATTTAGGGTTTCCATGAACCGAATGACTGGGAAACTAGACCGACATGTTCAACTCAAGAAACGTGGCAAAAATCCAGACACTGAAAAGCTTTCCAGATATCAATCCGATCAGGCATTTATGGCACTCTGCACATCCGAGATAAAACCTCAGAAGTCCTATCCCAAAACCCTCGTGGCCCCCAGGACTCGCTGCCAACAAGCCGTCTGCAGAAACCACAGGACATAGCATGCTATGGTGGTTTAGAGTTGTTATGACAGAAATATATATACAATATGGGCTGTGTGGTTTAAATCTTGCTGCTGTTTGTTGAATATCATGAAAGAGAGGTAACACAACAGTATTTTAAGGTTGGGAACTAGGGGGATAATGTAAAATGTTAAAAACTTCAGAAAAACAACTCTTAAACCAGCAGAGATAAAGTGTCCATTATAAAATGCCTTGCAGGCTTAGGACATATGGTATCTCCATTGACAGATGGGCAACTTGGTGGGAAGGAGAAGAAAAAAAAACTCACTCCTTCAATATCTTAGACATGTATGCACTTCATTTGTATTCTAAACATCCACTAAGGTGCTTTACATGGCTCTGAGCTGCCAAGAGGACTTTTTGCAGTGGAGCAACATTTCATTGAATGTTTTAAAGCAAAGTTACAACTTTCTTTGCAGATTGCATTTGCTAAATAACCAATCCTGCTTTGTTGTTAACACATCTAGCCCTTTAAAACGACCTAAAGTCAAATACAACTCAGTGTTTCCATGTATGAGGTTAAAAAGAAAGAAAAACAATAAATAAAATCCTAAGAACCTTAATTAATAGTTCTCTGTATAACAGTTTCATTGTTATGCATCTTACATACATAGGGAGAAGGAATTTGAATGCTATTGTATTCATGCCAGACTATCAAAGTAAAAGCATCGCTTGCAGGTTCACGCAGTTAAAAGAGTTATTTAGAAAAGTGCAAAGACAGAGAATCCAATAAAGAACTCCACACAAAATTAATGCAAAAATAAAAGCAGCACCCCTGTTCTTAATATGCATTAGACAGAGAGGGTTCTGATTTCGTAGCACTGAGGAACTGAGTGGTGAAATATCTAACAAATGTGTCATATAGGGGCAGTCTACGGCAAGCAAGGGCTTATTTAATATCTATCCTTGAAATCAGTTTCATATCTGCTTATTAGCTTTACCAAGGCTTGGCTTGTACATAAACACCAGAAAGTAATTTTCATTTTAGTTTCTTTTAACCGGGATGAATCATTTGCCCTTCTTTTAACACTACTTCCTCCTCACCATGCTGGGCATCCCCAACAATCTGCCAGTTCTGGACATAATTAAAGTTGTTTGACAAACAGCAAAAAATACACTCTATAGTTCAACAGTATGTTCTATCTATCTATCTATCTATCGATATCTATCTCTCTATCTATCTATATATCTATATACATACATATATACATACATATATCTGTATCTATATACATACATACATACATACATACACAACATAAATCCAAGGCTGAGCCTTAAATTAAGCACACGGTTAGATCACTAACAAGGAGATGATAAAAGATCAACAGCTTTGAGTAAAACTGCATCATCTACATGCTCTGTGTACAAAAGCTCTGGGTGGTTTATGCAAAAATCAAAATAAAATTTGTTACATAAGTCAGCTGTGAGTTGCTATGAGTCACCTAGTTATTTCTCCCTCTTGTGTCTTTATAACCAGGCAATGGAAGAGAGGTGGAGGACACGCTTCACAAGTGCGTGCACAGCCTCGTCTCTGAGGACACGAGCTTGGCCTACAACTAATTTAACTGTGGTGAAGGCATGTGTTTGAGTTTAAGAGCATACAACCACTGCTACTGCATCCTGTGGGAGTTCTTCTCAACAAATATCCTAAACAGAGGCGAGGAAAAACAGCAGAGTATGTTTCCAAGTGAGGCTCCTGGTTTACCTTCAGATGTTGCTCAAGCATTGCAGTTTGCGGTTAATCCTGACAGTTCCTTACATGCCAGGTCTCCAACAAACAGCTCTCCCTGGAATCAGTGTCTCAATCAGATCTTTTTTTTTTTCCAGACTCATCATTCTCACCATCAGCTGCTGCAGTTTCCACATGAGCAGCCAAGCACTGCGGCGGAGGTCAAACGCAATAAGCTAAGGAAAACAACCAGCGAGCAACTTACAATTAATGAAAATCATAAAAAACTCATACTATGCTTTTTTAATTGAGGGGGGGGGGGGCATTTCCAAAGGGCTGCTAGTCCAAATGGAGCCTGCCGTGAGCTAATCCAAACTTTCAACACAGTGCAATTAACCCCATTTCATCTTTGTGAAAAAGGTCATTTGCATTTCTACATCACATTTGCTGCAGGCAGGGCAACCAACACAGTAGTTATTTACCAACATTACTTACAGTAGTTGATAAACTTCAACAAATAAAGGAGGATTGCTTTGCACAATCAAACCTAAAACAACTGGATCCTCATGTCTTGAATAAGTACATCTTTACATCCAACAAACACAATCATGTCGTTACAGATAACTAGCAGTGACTTTGCAATTGCACCATATATGTGGAAACATAATAGTATTGATGTTTTTTATTTAAACAAAGACTAATTACAGCAACTTTTTAAAACTATTTCAGGTTTTTGTTAGAAAAAAACTAGCGTGTCCAAAATGTTGACTATAGCTACAACTCCATTTAAGCACTCAATTGTGCGAATTGTAATTATAAAAATAAACTTGCTCCTTTTAAATGCTCCAATAAAAAAGAAGAAAAAAAAAGGGTTTTGGATGTGGAATCAGTAGGAGGAAGATGGCATGTTTTCATAATGATCTAATCCATGAGCAAACATTCACGCTGGATTTTAATTGTATTTTTTACACACTGAAAACACTGCTCAATTGTTTTTTCTCGACATCAGGAGAATATCGACAGACATTTGTATAAGAAATGCAGCTTTTGAAACAGGTATACTATTTTGTGTGAAATAACAACCTGCCATTCACCACAAATTGAATAAAAACCATTAGTTTTCCCTTCTCACAGGGCAAAAACACTGCATTAATTCAGGAGATACTACTTTTTGACAGGAAAGTCTCTCTTTCAGCTTGAAGCATTTCCTCTTGTGGTTGAATCTGTATATTGCTCTTTGTTGTATTCCTCTTCATCTCCTTCTATTACCTCCTCCTCTTCTGAGTCTGAGTTTTCTTGCTGGTAATTAGGAAAAACTATTTTCTAGAAACTGTTCAACTGTGAAACATGCTCAAGGCTGTAGCAGAGGGAGTTTGTGCAGCACCTTTTTTGGGTCTGAGCAGCCCAAAGAATTTCAATCATGAGAACCTGGACCTTCTAACTATTACTGTGATTCTGCAGGTTCATTTCATTGGTAGACTGAGCTTAGGATGCAGAAATCTGTCCTGCAACCACATGGTGGCCAGTCTAAACCCTTGCTCCATCCACCTTATGTATGGTGTCCTTGGAAAAGACACCTGAATTGCCTTCTAAAGTGCATTTTATACTTCTGCAACTGCACACATCAAATGTTGCTTGGGTCTGGTCGCGAACCTTTGCTGATATGCTTCTGCACCATCGGTCTGGAATTTCTAGGGATGCACAGAAGTTTCCTGCCAAAGTGCTAGGGGGAGCCTATTCGAGAACTCACGAGAACTTCGCCGAATGGTCACAAGAACTTCGGCGGCGCCGGCGGAAGTGTTTATTTTCCAAAACCACTATGGCGCGTCTGCAAGATATCATGGCCACAGAGATGGATCTAGCGTTGCTAGACATTGAAGAGGAACAGGTTCTGTTAATGGAGATGGCAAAAAGACAGATTAACCTTTCGTCGTAGTTGTCCATTGTAGCTGTGCCTCGGTTTTTGAAAATGGCGCGCCCCGGCACCAAATTGAGAAGGACGACCACACAAACAGCCTGAAAGGCTTAGCAAGGACCAATCACAGTTGCTTTTTGTCTGCGTACTTCCGCTTGAGCTCTGTGCGGGTTTGTGACTGTCCGATGCATAGTCTGGATTTTTTTTTTTAGGTTCGTGACGATGGTTGCAGAACCTCTGTGCGGGGGCGTGGTCGCGCACAGAGACAGATTTGATGGTTGCGGAGGCGATGCGTTAGAAGCATAAATTGGCCTTAATGGTGGTCATAGTGGTGCCTGTGTACGGCAACCTACCTTCTGTCAGTGCGCCCCAGGGAAGCTGTGGCCCCATTGTGGATAAATGATCGGGTGCTTTGGAGTCCTCTAAATTGAACAGGTGCTAAGCTGTCTATACATGCTATTAGGGCTGCAACTAACGATTATTTTGAAAATCGATGAATCGGCCGATTATTTTTTCGATTAA
>NW_015150919.1:664534-677552 GCF_000732505.1 Cyprinodon variegatus | reverse complement strand
TTTTTTTTTTTTTTTTTTTTTTTTTTTTTTTTTTAAGTGTCCTGTCTGAAAATGTGGCAATAAGAATAATTGTATTGATGCCAAAAAGAGAGCCCAACAGATTTTGCTTTCACAAGTGGAGCAGTAGTGTTCCGCTTGATTTATGCATATAAATCTTTATTAAAATGAGAGTATTATAGATTATATGGACACTTTTCCAGTTTTTAAAACTGGGAAAAGGGTCATTCTGACCAAAAGGCAACAGAAGGGTTAGGGTAAAGTGAAAGAGCAGAAGTCCTGTTGTTATGAATATTGTTTAGCTGTTGTGTAATTGTCTCTAATAAAATAATTCAGACTTTGTGTTTTCAGAACTGTTTCTGCTTTCAGAGGAAAATTAAGATTAAAATGTCAGAGTCTTCCTTTGACTCCCCCATTAAGCCCAACAGTCAGTTTGCAGCTTTTTGCCAGACAGTAAAAGCTCTCATTGAATGCCATTTACTAAAGGCTAGCAAACACTTGTGTATGGTATTGCTACCTTGTGGTAGCAGAAAGGCACTGCATGGAGGTGAAGCAATGTCAGCTGTGTGGCCATTTTATTTTACCATCGCTTTATCTCCTTTTTCTTTTATTTGAAATTAACAAGGAAGGAGAAACTATTTACAGGTGGTGCAAGAAATTCAAAAAATATCCAAATGATGAAGGAAAGACCATACAACACATTTCAGAAATGCAAAAAATTCAAAATAAAATGGTTTAAGGGATAGTGACTTGCTGACTATTGCCAAGCCTGCAGATGCATTGTACAGTTCAATACAGAGCAACATCCAGCTCCAATTACTGATGAATGACGGAGGCAGATAGAAGGTGTAAACATTCCTTTAATTAAACATGACCTCTACAGGAAACCTCCTTGTCAAAGTGCCAATTATTCCCTGCTCAAGAGTTTTTTTAATAGAGTTAGAGTAAAGGCTGTTTAGCTTACACACACATCTGGTTTATTTGGTGTTTGAGTCTCTGAAAATCAATAGTGGATGTGACAAACTGTCACAGGTCAAACTGACAAGCCAGTCGATGCTGTAGAGGTGGTTATATGACTACAACAAGCCTCAGCAGACTTCAGCATCATTATGCAGTTGATTTGACAGCTGATGGGTTTTTTTAACGGCTGCTTGCTGTCGAAACATTATATTTTTTTGCAAAGGATAAGTATGGGAGTCACATAACAGGGAAAGTTTATGAGAGAGGAGAATGACTCACTCAAAGCAAAGACTCTGCTGCAAAGGTATCTTTGGCGAATTACCATAAAGTGCCTCCAAAAATAGCGGTTCAGTGGCCCATAACTTATAGCTTTAAATGCTGGTTGCTGAGTGATGGACGCAGGCACACATGCTCAGCAAATTCAGCCTGGTTAATAAAGACTTTTCTAGCAATAAATGATTCAGAGAAAAACCTTTCTGCCACCGAAGCACATGTGATCAAAGCTGCACCTTCTGCTGTCAAAATGTGACACAAATGCAGCTCTGATGCAACAGGAGCTTTCTAATAGCAAAACAACAAAAATAGAAACTCAGCCAGTTTGAGGTTGTTGCTAACGCAACTAAATCACAGTGAGAGGCTTTACCTGCAATCATAAAGTGCATGACTGCTAGTTTTATGGTTTTCCCACAAAATAATCACAGTTCTAAAATAACAATAATAAACTTGAATTTAATTTAACACTTTGAATTCATATTTTCTTTACTCTTAACTTAAAAGGGTCATGATTAAACATATAGAGCATTCAACTACAAATATTTGGCAAATTATCACTGAGCGAATCAGCCAGAAATATAATGAATGAATAAACAAGTTTATAATAGTTTAACCATCATTCTTAGCAGAAGTGGTCAGGTTTGCCAATGTTTGCCTGCTCTCAGTCACAGACCCAACTTTTAGGCCTAACTCAGCCACACCTTATATGTATCTTTTATAGTGACAATAAAGCTTCTTGATTTTGTATTAGGGTTGTGATTAGGGCTTTTGGAAGGCCAAGGGTCATGTTAGTCTATCCAATAGTTTATCCAATTCAGGGTCAGTTTCTATTATTTTATTTTTTTCCTTTATCATTGTCCCTCTGGAAGAATCAATAGTATCCACAAGCTTATCAATCTAATCTACACAAGAAACCTTCAGATTAAGGGAATTTGGTTCGGCTGTTCAAAATAAACCCTGGAAATGATCAAACTTAAGCCCTGTTTAAAAGCTAAAACATTTTTCTGCTTACTCTGACATGCCAAAAAGCCTCTGCAGAAATGCATTCCGGTCAGACAAGACGAGGCTTAACCTATTTGTTCACAATGGTGATGTTTTTTTTAAATAACAGTACAAATGCACGAACAGTAAAGCACAGTGTTGGTAGCATGATGCCATTTGGTTTTTCAGGTTGCCAGTACATTAAAACAAAAATGGATATGAAAAAACATCCAATAAATGTCTGACAAACTTCACAGTAACAAATATTTCTTGACCCATTTCTTGAGGGTTATACAACAAGTGTGTAAAAATATAGAAAGGAACTACATTAACCTATTTTATTCAATAAGTTATTCTGATGAAAGATCTGAAATACATATACTGGACTAATTGATGTCTTATAAAATATCCCCTATGAGTGTTAATGTTAGTTTTGGTAGATCAACACTTTAAGTTACATGGATGTGACACTATGTTTCTAACATCTTTAAATATGCTTCAAAACGTCAATCCGAGATGAACGAATATGTCAGAATAAGTTATACGTTATATGACAGAGCTTCAAAAAGTTTTGTATATCAGCTTTGTAAACACCTTGCTAATTGGTTAGCAGTGTTCCCAACATAAAATAATTCCACACACCGGAGATGTGATTAAAAGTTGATCAGCCACAGACTCACCGTTTGCCTGCAAGTTGGCTGCTAGCTTTATCCAAGGTCACAGTGGCTTACTATATTCTATACTGTGGTCTTACTTTGGTGTCAATAGTGTAAAATATTTCTGCAGAGCAAACATGCAGCGGTTAAAAGTTGATAAGCTACAGTGCTGCCTGCTGCTAGCAAGCTGCTAACTATGAAATGGATTTCCAATGCTGAGCCTACTGGGCGTCTCATGAGGCCGGTTACCAAGTAGAAAATCAACTCCAGAGTTATCAGCTTGCTAACTTTGTGGACTTTGCTAAATCAATCTGAAACAAACCAAACCAATTAAAAAAAAGCAACTAATTAAGGTATAAAAAAAAAAGAAATTAAATTATTTCAAAGATGGTCAACTGCCCAACCCAAAATATCCAAAAAGGTTGTTGATGGTTTCGAAAAGGCTGCAGTTAAGGTTTGGCTTCCTAAGCAACCAAAATGGCTAGCATTGCTTTTATTCATTGACCCTGAATGCATATTTGGGAGTCTTTTCAAGACAGGAGAAGGAAAAAACATTGCAAATTTTAACTTGAAGTTAATCAGTGGATTAAAGTACATCCATTACAGTCCATCCATCCATCCATTATCTGATACGCTTGTCCCAATTGGGGTCGCGAGGGATGCTGGTGCCTATCTCCAGCTGTCAATGTGTGAGAGGCGGTGTACAACCTGGACAGATCGCCAGTCCATCACAGGGCAACACAAACTGAACAAACAACCATTCATGCACACACTCACACCTAAGGATAATCTAGAGAATTCAATTAACCTAACAGTCATGTTTTTGGACTGTGGAGGGAAGCCGGAGTACCCAGAGAGAACCCACGCATGCTCAGGGAGAACATGCAAACTCCATGCAGTAAGAACCCGGGGCGGGAATCCAACCCAGAACCTTCTTGCTGCAAGGCAGCAGTGCTACCCACTGCGCCGATTAAAGTGCATTAAAAAGAAAAAAAATGATATTGATCTATGAGTTGATTAACCTAAAAGTTCACATTTCAGCACCCTGTCTAATTCTCTCTTCATTTCCTAAATAATCTGTTTATATTGATTGCTCAGAAAATTTGCCAGTTGTTTGACACCTCTGTTGACAGCTCTGAGCATCTCACCCGGCACCCAAACATGCAAAACAAATATCAGCTAAAGCATGGGAGAAAAAACAGATTTTCCCCTCACACAGTTTTAGATTATTAACTCAATCCCAAAAAACTCAACCATTACATCTATAAATAAAAGACTGGATTAGATAACGAGGTGAGGGGGCTTCAAGTGACCCTTTTTTCAAGAAAGATAAGAGTCGATTTAACAAATTACATAAGAGAGTGTGACTTAACATGATAAGACAGTCCAAAAAAAGCGCAGCTAGCTTAACAGACCATGGCATTTTAATGTCTTTGGTTCAACTGTTTATTACACCTACGGGTGTAATGTTGAGTTTAATGCAGACTCCCAGACGGGAATGCATAAATAATTCTCACACCATCATTAGAAATTAAGTCTGAGAGGAACTTGGCATAAATAAGGTGAACGTCGTACACACAACAATGGGCACACTCATGAAAGACCAGGAGCTACATTAATCCTTCTTTTGTGCATATTGCACAATAGACGTCACAATCTGATGCAAGAAAGGGAGCCAAACAGACCTACAGCATTAAAAGAGGTCACTCACGCTTGGCTGGGTCTAGTGCATGTATTGTAGCCTAACGGCAACACTGTTCAGTACAGCCGCTTGTTAGTATGTCTGAGTGTGTGCACATATTGTCTGCTAATGGCATTGACAAGCCCCATGCAAGCATGTGGATCGCAGCGTGTGCTTTTAATTTCTTCCTTATTTTTTGAGTCATACGTGAACCTGGCTTAAACCACACATAATAACGTCATAAATTAAGGGATTAGTTAACCCTTTTGCTTTGTGATACCCACCCATCCTCCCAGTTGTATTAACAGTCAAGTCAGGATGAAGACTGAAGCTCTTCCTTTTAGGGAGCGAGAGCAGCATCTCACTGCACTGGTTGATTTGTTTAAAACTTGTTCGGCCAACTTTGAAACTGAAACAGGGAGATTTGTTCTGTCCAAAAGTCTGCAAGTTTCTGATTAGCGGGATTTACGCTTGGCAAAAGCAGCAGATGGGTTCAGTTAGCCAACATCCTCTGTGGCCCGCAGGGCTTGACGCACAGTTTTTCTGCACGTGTGCCACATGTAAACACAGACGATACGGGTCCTCATCTAAATTATGATCAAATGAGGCCAATCAGCATTTTGTCTGAGTAAACGTTTACCTCATATTTAACAGAAACGATATGAAAAACATGAGGAGAAAAAGCATAGAATTACTTTAACTATCAATAATATCTGTTAAACAAAACATGCTGTATGCCTCAGTTCAAACCAATCCGTTTTTCTAAATATAAAATGCTCTATACAGTAAAAAACACAACAAGAACCTTAACATTAACTTATATAAACATTTAAAGCCATCCTACATTCTCTCTGCAAAAAATAAAGTCAAATTTTTAAACCAGATTTATCTTGTAACCTAATTTCGAGCAACATCTTCATAAGTCATGATAGTTAAGAAATCAAAGCATTCTTGATTAACTTCTTGGTAAAATTATATTTACAGGACTTCTTTAACCTTAGGCAGTACATTGATGTCCTCACTTGTGTGTGAGGTCATACCCTGGACCTTGTCACCCCTAACAACCCTATAAGTTAAGAATTGCTGTGTCAGACCACATGGCAGTCTCCATGATGCCCTACTCATCCTCTCTTCACAACAACAAACACCATATTTATATCCGATACAAAAAGGCAACCCTGAGTTTACACATACATAAAATATCTTTTCAGAATTAAACTTAATTAACCCAACTTATTACATTTTAAAGTCTTTGAGAAATGATGGCATCTGACATCCACCTCCTTTCTGCAATTCCTCCATCAGTGAATGAGCGAGTTAAGTTGATGCTAACCAGCCTTCTGGACCTTTCCCATCCCTGTCAGAACTAGATTGGTCAGCTTCTCTTGCTGTGCTCACCGGTACAATAATACACTATGGAAAATGAAAACAGCTGGACACATCCAAGAGCGGAAATTCAAGTCATGTGAACTCACTGTCCAAAAGCAAGCCAACCAGGAACAACAAAGAGCCAACCCACACATGCTCAGGAAAGTACTAGCAATCTATTTTTCCAATACTATCGAATGTTTCCCTGAAAAGCTCATCATCATCCCTTCAGAGAAACATTTTCAAGCTCATGTTATACAGATGACCAAAATTCTGCCATGCTTTCAATTCACCATCCAGTTCTCAACACTAGATAACTTACCTTTCCTACTGACTGATCCATCTGCAACTTCAGACATCACTGACAACAGCATGCACCAGCTGCACCACATCACTGGATTAATGTTTAATGCATAATTCATAGTAGATCAGGATTGCTTTTGAATGGAAACCTTGAATATTTAAAACCATTGCTTTATTGTACATTTTGTAAGCTTGTCTGTCTGCTATATTAACCAATATGGTGCGTTGAACTAGATCTGCTGTTTTCACAAAAGTGTGAAACACTTTTTTTATAAAGTAGGGCATTAATTCATAAAAAAGTATATTTGAATTCTATAAACCAGTTTTCTGCCCAACAGCAATGATGAACTGCATGGCAGCATTCTATACCCAGCTATAGTAGAAGCTAGGCAAGAGCTCTCAGTCTGGTAAAGAATCTGGTGGTTATTCGAAATTGTTAAGGTTAACTTTTTATTGCAACATAAAACTGACTTAAACTAGACTAAAACAGTTTTAAGTTTTAGTCAACTAAAACTGACATACATATAGTAATGACCAAAATGTGACTAAGACTAATAATAGTTTTCCTTCTGAAGTCTAAGACTAAATCTAAGATGACTGTCAAAAACAACACTGCTGGTGTGAGGTGAATTATAAATAACCTTTATTATCATTAATATCATTGAATTTCATAATTATATGGCAAAAAAAGAAAAAAAAAAAGGTCGAAATGGATGCATAAGTTACAGTTTGTGTTGTTATTGTCATAAGATTTTAAATTTTGCTATAACTATAGAGGAATTAAAACAGGTTTTTATCATTATGGTGTTTAATACATTAAAAGCTCAATGTGTGTATAAATCAGCCAGCTACTGTAGGAAGTGTAAAAGCAACTATTTTAACATAATTTCCTTCCTGAAAGCATTTTTAAGTAATGTTAAATAGTTATAAGAGGGATTTAGGCATTTCTCTGTAATGGAGGAAAAACGTTTAGACTCCAGAAGAATTAACTTTTTTATTTGTGCATGGATTTAAAGAGGAAATTGGATCATTTCTGTGTTAAGAACGTTGCCAATTGTTCATATGGAAACCAGTGAGTGGGAGGGAGCAGGGTTATGTGTTGTGGTCCTGCTATGGTGACGCATGCCTCCATGAAAAAGCTTCTATGTACGTATAACTCCACCCATGCTTTTCGGGCAAACCATCCAAGTTAATGACAAACTCCCTGCAGTCGGTCCCACGGCCAGTTCTAACACACCCAGTTTTAATAGTTAACAGCTTCTAAACTCCCTAAAATCTGTGACAGGATCAAATAAGGCCTTTGTGAGAATGCAAGATGACAGCATATCTATATAGATAGGCTTTGCACTAGTTATGCAAAAAGTGTTGGCTCCTCTGGATGAGGGAGGAAAACAAGAACAGTTCATAAATTAACATGAATCAAGTCGTTCAGATTAATAAAGAGTTTTAATGAGATTTAAGTCAAGCTGCATTATGTGACCATTTGTGTGCATTTCTTGTCCACTCTCAGACCCTGCACAGATAATTCTCTTAAAGCGGGTGTAACGCTGCAAGGTTCTAGCACCATCAGCTTTCTCCTCTCCATCTTCTTTTATCCTTTTCATTCATTTGATGTGCTTCCTCCTAATCTTCCCTGGGCTGTCGACCTCACAGGCACACAGAGGAGACACTCAACGGCTGAGCCACAGCTCCTCATTCAAACAGAAAGGAAAAAGAAAGAAGCCTTCCTTGTTCGCTGTGCTTAAGTGCCTGCCTCCGTCTGTGTGCGTGTGTGTGTTTTTGTGTATGAATGTGCTCGTTTGTGAATATTTTCAAAGTCTAATTTTGAAGCATGATATCAGACCCGCCAGCTGCTGAAGGAGGGATTACATCAACATCTGACCCATTGCAGTTCTGAAATACAACTGACGACTGAGTTCTGGCTGTGCTGAGCTATATTCTGAATGGAAACTGTAAATTCTCAATGAGGATTTTAACCCTCTAGTTTTACGTAGAATGGTTAACCCAGCTGGGAAATGAACTGATTGGTTCTATAAGATATCAACCTGTTGTGGTTCAATTAAAAAAAAGATTTCTACACATTTTTTATGTCAAATTTCGGTAGTTTTCCAAACATCTTATTCATTTTGAGGCCCATTAAGAAAAATAAAAACTTATATCCAGAAGTTAAACAATCCATGACAGATATTGCTATATTACTCAGGCATCAAATATGGAAACAGAAACAGGAAAAGACTACAGAAGAAGGCAAGAAGGTATAAACTGGAAGGTCCTGGACTGTTAAAGGAAGCTGGAGTACCAGGAGTGTATCATGTATGCACAACGAGAACAAGAAAACTCCACATACCTAGGGCTACAACCAATATTCAAATCTGGGACCTTCTTGTTGCCAACAGTGCTGACCACTGCTCCAACCTGCAACCTGAATGGATGGAGAGATGATGAAAAGATGGGTAATTAGAAAGCTGGACTTTTATACAAAAGAATGAGCAGAGTTGTAAATCGTTGTTACTAACTGATAAAACCAGTAGATGGGGAAAAAAAAAAAAAAAAACTATGTAAACTGATATGTTTGGCATCCTCATTTGTCTTTAAAGAAATTCCAGAGTTTTAAACATCTTAGTTTCAGCTTCACAACATTTCTGGGCCACAAAGAGAAATTAGCATTTTTATGCAAGTTCGTATTCTTTTGCAGATAAAACGTTTTGATCTATCAGCGTTTAATGTCCATAAAGCAAAGGGACTTTGCGCTATTAGTCATTTCTTGTTTAGACGTTTTTTTTCTATTTTATCCGCACGAGATTTCTGTTAAAAATTACAAAAAAAAATGAACCAATAATTAATATGATCTGCTAAGACGGCCCTGGCAAATGTGAAGCAGCTGGGATAAAAGTCCTCGTCTCTGAGTCGGAGGCTGTGATTTTTTTAAACTGAAAAATGTGGACAACCTTTTCAGGTTGGAGCAGAGGCTCCAGTCCACCTCATGAATTATGGCAGGGTTAGTTTTTTTCTTGGTTTTTACCCCAGACCTGGTATCTCAATAATGAATCAAAACTATAAACTTCAGTACATCAAAAAACTTTGTTTCTTACACAGAAAATGCACAAAGATGTGTTAAAGTTTATCATTTATCATTGCAAATGAACACATTCACTATAGAAAGAGGTAAACGTTTGGTTTCAAGAACTATTTAACTAAAAATAAAAGCATTTACAAATGAAGGGTTCAACAAGAACCTCAAGCAGTATTTTAAAAACACAGACAAAAGAAAAAAAATTACCATGGTGAAAAGGATCCATCAATATCTCAGTGTGTTTGGGATGTATAATTATTCAAGAGTTCCTCGCTGCAAAACCAACGTCAACCCCACCCACCCCACATCAATCACAGCTCCACATTAGGACAAACTGTCAAAGGTTGTGAACATTAAGATCAAGTTCAGGAAACAGAACCAGTGAGCTATGTTTATATTATGTCAACTTATATATATTTTTTTAAATGTCATAAAGAGGTTCCCATCTTTACGAGCTTTCTGAGGGTGTATTGTGATCTGGGACCGGCATGTCTAACATATAAGGACATAATGTAATGCTTATATAAACAGAGTCAAAACATCAGAGAGGAGAAATACATAAAAACAACCATCACTGTACATAATGCTGTAAGCAAAAGAGCATTTGGTATAAGAATGTTTTTAACCAACCTATTTTGGCCACAGACTTGTAATTCTCTACATGCAATGACAAACCACATCGTTACTCCAAGCTTTTAAAGATCAGTCAGCCGTGGTTGGGATTCAGCTTGTGGCACATGGACTAACAGAGGAAACCACCCTTGGGCTAATGGGTGGAGCGGGAAAAATTCATGAGACAGACGGGCAACTGTCTAAATTGTGAAACCCATGAAAGCATATGAAGTGTATAACATTAGTAAAAGCCTGTACGTAAATCTAAAGGAAAAATCCCTTTTTGGGAAAACTTGTCTTCCCTAAAGATTGTGCTGCAATGCAAAGTAGAAAATGGGGAACAATCTGAGGTAAAGAGTCTTGCTCAGGGACCCAGAGTGACAGTCTGAGTTTTAAACCAGGCGACCTTACAGCCTCTCCAGGACACAAACACCCCGTTCTCCAACGGCCCATCAGCCCATCAGCTTCACAACAAATGTCAGCCAACTGAAGCCAAATCAAACGGCTGAGTGGAGGTCCATTTAATCAAACAATCAGACCAGTTAGACCAGAACCCAACACTAAAACTCAAAGCAGATGTGCAACAATCACAGGGATAGAAGAGCAAACAAAATAAGAATTTAAAAAAGGAAAAGGAATAAAGATGCACAGAATGCCAACCACAAGAGCCAAGCATCCATAATATGTCTATGTACAGTTTTCAATCATCACCACTTCTGTAAGCTTTAGAGTTTGTCCCATTTTTTAAACTGAAAATATTGTTCAAATAACTTTATTTAAATCTTTACGACTAAAACGTAATTTAATGAGCAGACCTCAGTAGTTCAGTACTGATGTATCAATAAGCCTGTAGCCTGGTTTCCTGAATTTACTTCAGGTCGGAAGTTCCCGGGCTGTTCGGCAGATGTGACATCAAACGCGTCCATGTTAAATCAGGGTTTATACAGGAATGAGCAACTCCAATTTAATGCTTTTTAATGCTCTTTTAATGCTCTTAAAAATATTTTTAATGCGACAAGTACCTATAACTCTCCGAACATACGGCTTGACGATCAGCCGGAAGCAGTTCCTCGCAAATATATCGCAATATATTTGCATATTATATATCATTTAAGAAATAGTTTTTATAAACATTTTTTTTTAAATAAAGCATTTTAAATGCCAAAATAATCACATTTAATGAATGTTAATGCCAATTCAGGCTTAATTTAAAAAATAATTATTCAATGACTTTTAATGATTTCTAATGAACCGTGAAAACCCTGTAAATGGCTCCAGTCTAGTAAACAATCAAAACGTTTTATTCAAGATGCATTTTGTCGATAATCAGAAGCTGATTAGTGAGAGCTATAAAAACAACCAGAAGAGGGCTGCAGTTTTGCTTTTTGGCCACAGGTGGCAGTTTTCTTAGAAAACGGCGTAATGCATCTTTGAATCCAGATCAAACGTTGTATTAATCTACAGGAGTTAAAGTATCTATACAGCTAAAAAGATATTGCATTCAATCAGTGCTTGATGTCTGAAATGTTACAAAAGATAACTGTGTCATATTGTGCTACTATCTGTATGCTGTGTGTAGGATAGCAAAAGCTAAAAGTGATTTACTTTAAAATAAACCCAACAGCTTCTAAAAGGTGCATCAAGGTCACAAAAATGACCCCATCCGATAACCAATAATCACCTCCCTGATGATGGACACATAACTGTCACTGAAGAATCAATCCTAAGCTTTTGTCACTCTGTTTAACATGGCTGCACTGAAAGGCCTCTGATGAAAGCAGGGGTGCAAATAAAAACACGCGGTTTATTGGCTGACTAACCACGGTCCCATTTATCTCCACGACACGGCGACAAATCCATCAGCCCTGCAAATCATAAGAGCTGTCATCATCGTCTGTGCTCCTGTTAGCAGACAGCAAATAAACAGAGCAAGAATTAATATCACAACAGTCACTGGCTGTGCATGAGTCAGACCTCAAATAATGTCAACGAGATAAATATTTTATCCTCCCTGGTCTTTACACTGCTCCATCACTCATACCTCTGAAAGAGGTCAATAGGCGCAGACACGGTGGAGGTTGTAAGTGCATCAATAATCGATTCTGAGTGAGGAGGGATGGGTCATCTTCACCTGAAACTTTAAGTACAGGGTGCAGTAAGGGTAACAAGCTGGGGAATTAATAGCCAATAAGACGTTTCTATTAATATTAGAGACCGTTATGAATAAATCAATGACCCAACATGAAACCCTTCGGCTTCCCTGAGCCGTTGTGAATGCTTTAACCATTAGCATTGGTTGGAGCATTTCTCTACTTTGTTGACGCCATTACAGAACTTTAGTTTTCTGTCATAACTTTCATTTCACACTTTCATCACACAACTAATAAAGTACTGAATCAAAAATAACATTTAATTTAACTGAATATAGATGAATAAGCCATCCCACTATTTATGTGCTTGAATTCTATTTTTTCTGTTCTCCGTTAGGTCTGTTTACAGAACTTAAAGCCTGATGTGATTCACTGTCTATCGTCTTAGTAACCAACCAGCAGCTTGTAAGAGGTCCGGTTGGCGTGGTTACAAATCCAGGAGGGAAACTTAGATATCCATCTTCAATGCAACACTCCCGGCTTCTGTTTGTTTCCCATGTGAGATGTGAATTGAGAATCTCCAAAGGAAGGCTTCCTCAGGACATCCGAATCAGGAAGCCAAAACCACCTAAGCTTGTTTCTTTTGGCCACGTTCACCACTGCTTGTCTTGATGCTAGATTCCAATTTTTTTTTTTTCAGCTACGTTTTATTTATTTTTTGTGGCTGTTCACTTGACTGTCTGAAATTGTGTCCCCAATGAGACCCGCATGTGTAGAAAAAACAACAACAGACGTATCTGTGGATGGATTTAAAGCTGTTAAGCAGTGGAAGTAGCTGGATAAGGCAGCCAACAATGGTGAATGAGAAAGAGGTATAACACCTCAAGTTCCTGGGCTGCTCAGTGGCACAGTGGGTAGCACTGCTGTGTTGTAGCAAGAAGGTTCTGGGTTCAATTTCTTCTGAGGTCTTTCTGCATGGAGTTTGAATGTTCTCCCTGAGCATGCGTGGGTTCTCTCCGGGTAC
>NW_015150919.1:643874-663347 GCF_000732505.1 Cyprinodon variegatus | reverse complement strand
ATTACTTCAACCGAAGGTTTCCAGATGAATATGCGGAGCAAATCCATCTGGCAGAGTCAGGTTAGCATATAGCATTGCTTTCTTGAACTTCACCTTTAGACTTTCCATTTCATCACACAGTAAGACTAAACACACAGTTTAAACCACTACACAGAAATAGAAAATCTCATTCTTGAGTTTCAGTTTGTCAGTAAATTTCCTGTTTTACTAAAATACTAAATAATATTAAATTCTCTTAAATTGCACTAAAGACTAAATGGTAAAGTCTAACAATGAGATCAATAACAGGTTCCCATTACTATTTCCTTCTGTATGGGCAGTGACAGATAAAGTGTTTTAGTTGAAAAAGTAGGAAATTAGCATTAATATATAATAAAAGTCAACAGATAATGCTTTCAGTGATTAACCATCATCAAGCAGCTACTTGAGTGGGGACAAGGCAAGAAAACATTTGTACCAAATTATCCATGGAACATAAAACTCCTGATTTCCAACGCCATGTTGATGTGGTTCATGAGCAGGCAGAGCCGGCTCACTGCTCTCTGTGTTGGTGTTCAGCAGAGACGAAAAAAAACAAAAGCTTATTTCTATTCCCGCCCACACTCTGTATTCTGCCCGAGGCTGCTTTCTTATGGCAAAAATCATGATCAAGATCATACAGCTCAACCTTGAGAGAAACAGTGATTTTCTGCTACAGCCAATAACTATGGATCTAAATAAAAGTTTGAGGTTTTTCATAGTGCCTGTCCATTTAAGATCAAGATGAATGATTTTGAAGAAAGAATAATAGTTGAAAGACTTCTTGTAATTTCAAAGGGAATTTTTTTTTTTACACATTTTTCAAAATCTCCACAAGAAAATAAACTGCAGCTAAATTATTCTATATCTATTTTCTCAAAAGGGATAAGAAAAGACCTTAGTTTGCTACAAAACAAACAACCCAGCAGTTGGAAGAAACCTTGTTTCCTTTTTTTCAGCTCCTTTACACCTCTACTGCTATCTTTAACTGTAATGGGTCCCGACTTCTTTGCACTTGATGCTTCCCTCCGTCAGGTTCTTATCTGGTTTCTTAGCTGGTCGTAACAAACAGCAGGCAAACTTTAAGCAACTTTCAACCCAGACATAAATATCTGCCAGGGAATCAAAGGGCTACATCCGTCCTGCATGAGGTCATGGTGGGGATCTAGTGAAGTGGAAAAACACGGAAGCGATGGGAAGAACAAGATGACTAAGGTAGCCAAAGGCAGAGGTTAAGATAAGATGCCGTGCCATTAGTGTCTATATTAGGATGAGGCAACAAGAAAGAAAAAAAGCTGTCTGCATCTCCTTAATTTCAGATGAAGAAGAATACATAGTGCTGCGAAAGGTTGGAAGTCTCGTCTATTAAAAAAGAAGGCTAACCTCTATGCAAGTGAATGGAAAAAGGTAAACCCTCTTTAGTGTGGAGCATGCTTTTAATGTTCCAATTTAAAGAGGAATAGTCCCGTTATATGCCTACAGAAAAAAAAAAAAAAGATTTATTCTTGAGAAAATAAGGCTATAAACAGAAAGTATCTCTCCTGATGGTGTTTTTGATAGTCCTTCTTGAGCTTAAAAAGAATTTTAGCACAGGTGTAGCTACCAGGTCTGCTCGGGACTCTGCCTCTACTGATGACATCAATTCAATCAACATCTCAAGGCACTTTACAGTTCACCAGATCATACAGTCAAAGTTTCCTATCTAAGGAAAACCAGTTGATTGCATCGACTTATCGACTGGAATGCAATCCCTCACACTAAGCATGCTTTTAGTGACAGTGGAGAGGAAAAACTCCCTTTTAACAGGAAGAAACCTCCAGCAGAACCAGGCTAGGTGTGAGCGGCCATCTGCAGAGGCCAACTGGGGTTTAAGGAGACAAAAGCAGAGATACAAAAAAAGAAACTGTCCAGGAAACACACAGCTAGACAGACGAGCTCTGAGCCAACTCCCATGTCAGAGAATGAAGAGAGCACATCCAGCCATTCACAGTGAGAGAAACAGGACTACACTGAAAAAACAGGCCGATCTCCAACATCTATATCACAATATGTCAGCGCTGCTCAGACTAACTGTATTGCAGCAGTTTCATAAGAATCACATCTTTATTATTAACTATATTTACTTTTACTTCACGTTTACTCCAGCAACCTAAAGAGGCTAAATGTAGAAGCAAATCCTTCTCAAACCTTAAGTACTGCGTTGTAAGATAGACTGAGCTGTGCCATCCAATAAGTGTCATTACTTCTTTTTATAATGATCCAAGGAGAGGAAATATTTATTATATTACAAAAACAACTATGCCTCTTTGATACTGCAGTTAACATAATAAACAGTAGAAGAATGTATCAGGAGCTCCCATAAAGAGAATAAACTATATATATAGATATACAAAAATAAAGGCTTAAAACTAATATAAGAGACAATAGCAGTGTTACTTCGCTGTCAAGTAGTGATGCATTTCTATCTGCATCAACATTAGTACAACAATATTAAAGTAAAAGTGGGCTGATATTCAGTAAACAACTAGCATTTGTTCCCATCCTGCCGCCATTTTTGTTTCAGGAGGGGTGGTGGGAGGTTTTGCTATGTGGTATCGGTTTGGACATGTGATAGTGACAGAGATAGAACACAGAATGGTTCAACAGGACATGATCTGGATACTTTCTTTGAAGAAAAAAAAAAAAAAAAAAAAAGTCTGGGATTTGTGTCACTGGAAACTTGCAAGAAATTCCTGCAGCCTACTCAGTGTCGCCTTATGTCTCCTGGGAGCCTCCCTGATCATTGTCTGTCTCATCATTTCACTATCAGTTTGGAAGTTCTGCTTCTATTCTGTCACGAATTTCTAATGTTTACTTGATTCAATAATGACTGCTTTTACCATTCTATATGGATGTTTGTCTTAGATCATTTTGAGCCTTTTTAATCCACCTCCAAGTAGTGGCTGTTGCTTAAAAAGACCAAATGTTAGCAAATGATTGGGAAAATCCTAAAAGGAAAGTAGAACTTTATTTTTGGTAAATCAGAATGCCGCAAAAAAGGGTGAATCCATGAGTAAACTATAAAATTAAATCAAAAGCTGCTTCAACAAGGTATTCATTTAAGGGTTTGTTAGGCAGAGAACTGTTGCTATTACTTATTGGGTTTTTTTTTAAACACACTGCTAACAGGTTTAACTGCTTGTTAATTCTACAGGATAAATGTCACATTGATGGACATTATTTATCCTGCTTCATTTTCATAGGATCACTATGGCATTTCAAGAAGGGATGACTCATTTTACGAACAACACTTTTGTTTTTTCTGAAAGAAAAAAACTACCTGAGTCTTTAAAAGAAAGTGTGAGTAGAGGGAAATATACACCTTTGAATAAATTATTTTCACACAGCTATTTTCAAAAAATTAGCACAAAGTTTTTGTACATATTTGCTTCTTCCTAGTGAAGCAAACAGAGATCAAATGTAGGCTTTAATCAAGGACTAAACTTACAACAACATCTGTAAGCAAAGCGGTGATTAACACACAGACGTCAGATCCCAAACATACAGAAACCACTGTTGGTTTTGGCTCAGAACAGACTGATAAGTCTGTCTGGCTTCCTACGACAGTGAGCACGCTTCAGAACCTTGCAGCAACTTTCTCAAGAGAACCATTAGCTGAGTTGGAAATTTAAACTCTTCACCTTTTAACCTTCAAGAAACGAAAATGGTTTCCTTTAATTTGCAGATATTTCAACATGTGGAAAAGAGAGGCTGTTAAACACTTAAATCTGAGTCAAGGACATTAACGTCTGTGCTGAGTAGTGTTAAAATCCTACAGTGGGAAAACAGAGCAATCATGGCCAAACAGCAACTTCTCTTCTATAAAACATGCTCAAATGATGCTGGACCATATCAATAAATGTCAACTTCCCACTCCAGTAAAGTTTTTCCCCACTTCCCCATCTCAGGCCTTCATAACCCCAGAACCAACAGGTTGACCAAAGCTTTTGTCAGCAAAAAAGGTCTTTTAATTAGACCAAATCCACAGATCTGATGTGACAAGGACACCAAGGACTTGTCTCTACTTAGGAGAGTTGGCTCAAGAGAGTGGATCAATTTCACGTCCAGTCAGAGCCCTTCCTGTTGGACAGAAGGAGCTCTACAAACGGACTAGAAGTGAAATACTAACTACAGATCAGAGAGCTTCTGCCCTGGAAGACCCGATAGGAATTGATAAGGTAAAAAAATGCATCAAATATGGCATCACAATCACATGATTTGCTAACAAACAGATGTTTTATTGTTGGACTGGAAACGCAAAAGTTCCCATTATTTAGAGGAAAAGACGCTAATTATAGCAGTCAGGTAGGAAATGCAATTCACAACTTCCACATTATGTTATTCACAGGCTTGTCTGTCTGAAGAACAAAAAAAGCATGCATGCATGCAACATTAATATTTAATCAATAAAACCTAAAATGACACATTCTAACATACATTTGATATGTCCAATAACACATAAAGGTTCAAATAAACCAAATATTTAGCTTTAAAGTTGTATTTATTGCTGAAATTAGGTATATTTTTAATCAGGAAGCAGATGTTATATTTCACTTTCTAATTTCTTTAATTCTAATTTCTAATTTCTGTTAAATTAGATTAAAATTATTTAATAACAGAATATTCTGTAAAATAGCGGTAGCATTTAATTGGTTAATTGCTTATAAGCAGTTTGTGTTAATATTAATTGACTAAATAATCACAGACAGCAAGAAAATTGAATCAGTCAAAAACAATAGTTTTAAAGATACATTTTTTAAACTTAAATCTTTTTACTTTGTCCCTGGCGAAGCTGCTGGATGAGTGATAATGCTAGAAACACCCAGCATAATAAAGGCCACTGCAGCAAAGACTTTTTTTTTTTTGTCCTTTACAATAATCCCAAACCTTATTTTCTAGTATTCACAATTATAGTGATTCCACATTTCAGAAATTACCTCATAACTGAAACTCCTAAAGAATCAAAAACAGAAGTAATGTGCTATCAATGCGATTGTAGGTTCCTTTTTCACCTGCATGCTTAGAAAATAGCAAGATAGATATGCTGGTTTACTTCATCTTCTCATTTTTTAGGTTACTCCATCTCTGAAAGAGGAATGTAATGAGACAAAATCATCTTTAAGATAGAAAAGTTGATGCTCGGACATTTGGTGATATTTGTGGCATACCACCTTTACTTTACCTTTAACCTTCCAGATTTAGGGCAGGATTATTAAAAAGCTCTGTGAGATTAGACATGTTACTCAGCAGACTGAGAAACCAAGAGCTCCGGTTTAACAAGGTCATCCCAGAGAACAAGGGGAGGGAGGATGTCACGAACAGAGTCCCAGAAGGACACCGAGGACAGAGACTGACTGCAAAAGACGACGGAGCTAGTTGGGGAGGGAGGATGAATCAACGAAACTGTGCTGTCAGCATCCCCGGGGCCAGCAGGGAGCATTAAGTGAGTTGACAACAGTGGCTGAGTCTCTCCACTTTTCTCCTTCCTGCTCTTTCCCATTCTGCTTTTTCCTCTCTGTGTCTTTCTCTCTCCTCCATATGGCAGATTCCACCTCTTCCCATCCCCCTCTGCCCTGATGAACACACTCTCAACTGAAACAGTCTCTCTCCTACATACAAACCCACGTTTGCATGCTCTAGCATCCCACATCCCCTGAGCCATTTTTTATTTACGGTTCGATTACCGACGACCGCCCTCCAGGGCTGATGTCCTCATCTGATGCCGCTCTGCCTTGTGCCCAGATGTTACTTAAATAACTTTTGGACTGTTTTAGTCACAAGGGGAATGACAGCATCTGGAACAAAGGTTTGGAAAACAAGCTACAGCAGAACCTTCAAAGAAATGAAAAGAGACCAAAAGAAAGGTCGCTTAGAACACAAATGAAATTAAACAGAAATCAAACAACACTTGCTTCTGCAAATAGAAAAGATAAACTTCAGTTCAGCCTCGACTCTGAGCAGAAGCTTTCCACCAAATGCAAACAAACACCTTTAAAGAACAGAAAAAAATAAGAGTACACCTCTGGGATGAACAAGAGGGCAAATTTGATAGATATTTAAAAAAAAAGGCATTCTGCATCTCGATTCTAAAAAACAACAACCCTGCCTGTCTGCTGACAAATTTCACTAGATCCTGCATCACTCTGCTATGCATCGGTGAGGATGCACAGCGTCTCTGTGGGATTAAAGACTCTTTTCTGCTAAGCAATTATTAATGCAACTGAATTCTGAGGCAGAGGAGTTCATCTTCTACTCATATCACTACTGATGTGGAACAAGAATTCTGGTATTCACACTGCAATCTATGAGCAGGGACCCGACAAGGTTGGTGTTGAGTTTACAAAGAGGCTGTAGTGGTATACCATATCCATATCATATATATCCCTAAATAAGTTCCCCTAATATCTTTGAAAACTAGCAGAGAAAAACATTTGTGACTATATTTAGTTGATTCTGTCTTCCTTAAAAGGTAAACATTGATACAATAAGACTACTTCCTCTGAAAAATAACTATACCAAATAAAATCCACCTACTAATGTAATGAAATCCCACTGTACAAGATGGACTATTGTTACATTGACTTCATGTCTTTAATCTGAGATTGGCCATGTCCTTCCCTGAAACACAGCGTTCCTCCTCTCCTGTCCAGAGACATGTTTCATGTGATTCTGGGTGATCCCTAAAGGTTCCCAGGCAAGTAAAGATATATAGTCCTTCCAGTGAGCTCCCCTCTATGCAAGAAAACCTTAAAAGGGAGGGTTGCAGAGGGGGCAAAACCACCTCAAATGTGTCTCTTTCCTCCAAAATCCATCATGACTTTGACCACAACATAACTTTGCAAAGTTCTTCAACTCATGTGTCACAATTTCAGATAAAATAGTTTGGACATGTGATACGGTTAAGTTCAACTCATCAGATAGGCTCTCGACACTTTAGCCTAAATCATTTGATTTGTGTCGGCTACAACTTACGTGCAAGATTAGATGCGGTGAATTTGGCCTTTTGGACACGCTTTCCTTCCCCAAAACAAACATTAGCCCTAAATCCACCTATCCACCCTATACTGTTTCCTAATATCAGCTATGAACAACAAGACACTTAAAGGGGAATTTTTACGTAATTTTTACGTTGATTTTATTTTATTACATCATGTTCTACTCACTCATATGAGTTTTGTGTCATTTGGAGCTGCTCTGAAGATATTCCGTTAGGTTATATCCAAGTAACGTCTTCCTGTGGGCAACGACTGAAGGCACAAACTAAACTGCTCATAATTTGTTCTTTACGATATGCCAGCATTCATAACATGTAGGCGAATCACTGTCCCCCAGACATCCACCTTTATTTTTTTTATATTTCGATTTTTAAAAAACAAAGCGTGTTTATGACATCATCCGCGTGCGCCAGCTACCATTCATTCTTCCTGTCCCCTGAACATATGTTAGTTTTACTCACATGCCTGGAAGATGTTTAGTGCTGCTACCACAGATGATCTCGCTCTTGAAATGGAATTGAACGATTCAGATTAGCTAGCCGAATATATAAGAGGTAGAGCGTAGCCGCCTGGTGTTATGTACATAGGTTAAATAAAGTTTGTTTTTTGTTTTTTTAAGAAAGAAAAAAAAACTCCTGTCCGGCACGTGTATGACGTCATCTGCGCGCCGGACAGGAAATTTTTATTTTTTTTTTAATCTAAATATAAAAAATATAAATATAAAAATTATAACCGCGGATGTCTGGGGGACAGTGATTCGCCTACATGTTATGAATGCTGGCGTACCATAAATGATATATGAACGGAATATCTTCAGAACAGCTCCAAATGACACAAAACTGATATGGGTGAGTAGAACATGATGTAATAACGTAAAATCAATTGCCCAATGTAAAAAAAAAATGAAATTCCTCTTTAAAGCCTAATTCATGAGGGGTAAATAAAATATAAACCCAACCCTAAAAGGAGCATTCCCTGTTTGAAAACCATGGCTTTAGACTTGAAAGCGGCACAATGCACGGTGAAAGAGTGGATGACTTGCAGCGCCTGGTCGGCAGCCAACAGTCTAAGGTGTTGAGCCCAGCGATGCTTTGCGAAGCGTCCTGCAGCTCTAGTCATGTGCATTCCAGTTTAATAAAACTGACTCAAAACAACGACACCAACTGCTCTAAAGGACAACTAAGGTCATGGCTTTAGGATCCATAAAACACTGTTTATGTAACACACTTTGAATTGGTTCTCTTGACCTGTTTTTCATGGAGCACTGAGTACATTCCTAAATGGCTTCTACTGTACTTAAACAGTTTTGGAGTAAAGGGATACTAAATTGAGGTATAAATGTAAACTTTCTTGTTTCGTTTTTTTTTTTTTTTTTTTTTTTTAAATCAAAGCAGCTTTAACAATATGCAATATGGATCAAAAGTCTAGAATTATAATGAGCAGGTTGAAATTTGGTAGTATGTTTTGGACCTCCTGGTTTTAGGAAAGACTCTCTGTATGAACAGAAATAAAAATATTTCACATAGCATAGCAGTTAGATCCCAAAGTGACAACCACATTGGTGCTTTCCCAACTCAAATAGACACAGCATGAGTAACTTTGAGCTCTGGTTGGTTTAACAGCAAAGATTTATTGCAGAGTCAGCTTAATGACAGCAGCCCTGTTAGGCTGAGTGTTTCCCGACAAATTTTACACACATCTTCCCCATCTCCACAGACAGAAAAAAGCAGCACAGCTCTTAGTCCAGGCAGCACTTTCAGTTTTAGCATAAGGAAACTTGTCTGTCAGGTTTCCAACTGCAGTCATTGTACACACACAGATTTAAACTCAACTCAAATCTTGTGCATCTTGCCCCGTCAGTTATTTTTGAAATCAAAGATGCGTTATTGTGTTTGGGGGTTGGATAGAGGGGTAGGGGTACGCTAATTTGTCCATTTAGGTCAACAGGATTGGTTACATAACAACAGCAGCCCTTTCAAATGAACCTCACAGTGAGAGCCCAGGAGGATCCTGCTCTGCTGAACATCAATTTTACACCAAAATGTTTTGTTTTATTTTGCATTTTTTCCAACAATAAATGTATTGAAATTGCCAAAAAAATTGCAGAAAATTCATCAAGCAGAAGCTGACGAACCAAAACCAGCAGCTCATTTTATTAGCTTTTTTTTACCATTCAGAGCAATCAGAACTGCAGGGATAAACACCCTACTTTCCAAAATAGTTAAGGGAAAACGGGTATCACAAGTGGATTTGAAACGATTATCATTGGTCGGCTTCTCCTTTTGGTGTCAATAACAAATGGAACAAACAGACAAACATTTTAACTTTAAATGGTGATTTGCATTGACTCCATTAGAGGAAGATTAAGATTGAGTTAGTTTGATCTGTTAGAAAAGGACAAAAAGCCAAATTAAGTCAGAAGAGCATACTGTAGCCGATCAGGCGCACCTTCTAGCCTCTTTCCAAATCTCTTTCTCTTAGTAGCAAAGCATTAATCAATGAGTAGATCAAGTCTTTCCACAAAACTCAGGGCATACAAATTACATTTAATCCCAACAAAACCCTTTAAGGTGATTTTTCATGCAACTTACAGCAAAAAGCCCTTTATTACATATTGTGATTCAGGGTGCTGATGGAAAGTTGAGCCTTAGTCTTGGAGAAAAAAAAAGCTGCTAATGAAAAGCTCAGCACCATGCGGTGCATTTTTCAAGAGTGCAAGATGAAAGCTCACACCTGCCCTGCAACAGCAGAATATCCAAATTTAGGCACATATTTCATCACTGCTCAGTCTGAACGGGAGGGAACGCTGTGTGAAGAAGAAAATCTGCAGCACGGGGGAGAGAAAAGAAGAAAAAAAAAAGACATGAGTGAGTGCTACAGTGTCTGCCTGACTTTGTCCTTGAGGAGGTTTAATAGAAACACCAACATATGAAATAATAAGACAACATAAAGCATGTTGAAAATCTAAAGGGTCGTTGAAAAACATCCACTTTGCAATGTTCCTTCACTCCCCTTTAAAAAGGCATTTTAAATAATATAGTATTTAAAAACTCGGATAAGCGGAAACATGTTAGACGGCAAACATGAGGTCACAGAAGGTTCTGCATTAACTCCATCTAAATCTGTCAAATCTATCATGTAAAATGCACCAGTGCTGGTACCACGAATGACCTCAGCATCGAACTGCCATGTAGGAAGGATGCCGCTTCTGCAGATTTGCAGCCTCACTAACTTCATGACAGCAAGGGAGAACAGTTGGCCTAAAGGCACAGAAATCCACAACTAGAACTGGCATTGCCTGCAAAATGAAGAAAGACACTAAACAAAATCCATAATAAGGAGTATTCTATTGTAGACTACACATAGATTGGTCATTCCCATAAAACTGAAGCATCTGGCATTTTTGGAGGGATATGAACCACATAAAACCAAACTAAGGTATTGTTTGTTTTGGGAAAACATATTGAAACATTTCAATTTTTAATAAAAGAAGGACTGTTACAAACATTTTCATGATTTTTTTTTTTTTATCAAAACCGAAATAATTTTTTACGTTATTTCTCACCACAGTGAATTCTATCTTGTTTAGCGCCATCTAGCTGCTGTGTAAGTATTGTTTGTTAAAACAGATCTCAACTGTTCTGAGCTCTGGATTTAAAGGAGATTATTTTATGTTATAAACTGTTATTTTTATGAGATAAAGTGTTTATGTCTTTTACAATGTTTAACATTCTTCACTGAGGTCAAGAGTAATAATAATAAATCGTAGGTCTACATCCACTTTTTATTCTTACAATATTTCTAAGAGAGCATGTAGTCCAGACAGTTGAAATCTAATAATTTGGTTCATTTTCATACAAATCAACTTTCTCACAAAGCTGGGGGACAGAGACTAAAATAAAACTAAACTCAGTTCTCCTAAAATAACTTTTAAATCTTGTGTCGTCCATTTTATTATTATACAAAACTCTAAACCATTCAGCCACAGATCTTTCTACTACATTATCTAGAAATCTTTCTTTTCTCTAGATTTGGTTCTATTCAAAGGAATGATACATTCCAACAGGGCTGTCAGATTGTGAAGTTGTGATTTTTTTGTTTTACCTAAAACTGCAGTTTTAGCTTTATTTCCATTTTCCTTTACACCAGCCATAAGTCTAAACACATTCAGCTCCAAGGTTTTATTGTTTACATGTGCTTGGGTCCATAGTTGTTTAAAATGACTCCTGTGTGGAGAGGTTGTTAACTCTAGCTTAGATCCATGGATGTGCATTCTAGTTCCAATTCTCTTCTTTCCTTTGTGGCAGCAATCTGGCTTTAAGCTTTAGAGCACCAACTTAAGGACTGGAGTGAAAAAGTTGGTGTCTTACTATTGTTAAATGAAACTACACTAAAAATGTAATATCTTTTATATAAAATTGTGTATTTTTTTATATTTTTTTATGAAGTAAGCACAATTACCATAAATACTCTAATATTGGCCTGTATTCCAATGGCGGCCGGGTCTCTAACAAAGGCCAGTCGCTGGAGGTAAATAGTGGCCGGACTCTTATACAGGCCGGGGCTATAATTAGAATCAAAGATGTTCCTGGGCAGTGATAGTAACATAAAAGTTCCACAGGGGGGTAATATTTCCTAACGAATCCAAGCCATTAGCATGGGAAGTCCCATCCTTACACAGAGATCTTAGCGACCTTACACAATCGCTCTGATCTGAAAGACAGAATTTCATTGGCCTTCATTGTTCTGAATTTCCCTTGAAATATATGGTACTGGTAGCCTACTTCCACTTAGCCTGCCTCAAATAAAACTTCGCTGTGATGGCAGAAGAGTTCCCAGTAATTTTTTTACTTTGTTTCGCAAGTCAGTTTGGCCAAATTCCATTCTGTCTTTTTTTTTTTTTTTTTTTTCGTATTGCCATGCAGAAAAATTGCAGCTGTTTGAAGATGTCTGAATAATGTTCTGTATACCGTTATGGCTAACTGTACTTTTTCAATAAATGAACCTAGTATTTTATAGGTTCAAAGAGACACAAAATCTTGTTTTTATTCATTCCACTGGTAGTCTGTTTTGATCAAATAGAAATAGAGTTCTGCCTCTAATTCTGGCCTCCTTCCAATAATGGGATGGACCAAGATGTACCTGAGTGAAATAAAGGCCCCGTCCTATATTAGAGGATTTACGGTAACTATCTAGGCCTACATTAAAATACGACAAATTTTCCCAAAGCACGACCTTAAATAGTTAAAATCTCCCGAAGGCATTAAAATGCGGCTATAGGAATACAACATAAATTGAAAACGTGCAGAATGCAAATACAGCTTGCGTTACGGAACCATGAGCTCATTTTTAAAAAGAACTCAAAAATCTGGCAACTTTGCAGGCTGTTTACTCTGAAAAATGTCGGGAAAAAATATCCTTTCGTGCTTCCTAAACGCTATTTAGGTGGAGACACATTGCTAAAGCACAATCTTATTTCAGAAAACTAGAAAGTTAAACATAGTATAGTAAACTAATAAAAATCCATCACATAAATAGAAATATGGTTGACCTTCACCTCTGGATTTAAATCTCACTTGTGCTGCCAACACCACCATTTGGAAAACCAAACAAACTTTTTAGGCGTGTTAATACAGAGAGCAGAACATTCCTGTGTGATGTGCGTGAATTTTCCACTTCAGACAACAAACTATAAAGTCATTATTTGTGCATACTGAAAACATTTTCACAAACTGAAACACTTGCTTAATTGTTCTCAGATTTATTCGTAGAATGAAATCACTGAGAAAATCATTACGGTGACCGAAGCTAAATTTCTCCTTTGAGTCATGGCGTTCAAACCCGGAACTGCCATGAAGTGTCTGTTCAAGTGCAAATTAAGCCTAGATGACAACTTTCTGAGCTAAGTGTGTGAGAAAGAGCCTTATTTGAAAACAAACTCCACATAGAGTAAAGGTGTTGATGGGCTTTTCTGAATACAATCTATTCCTGCCTCACCTCAACAAATTCTTCACCAGCGCTGACACAAACAGCCTGGGGGTAAAGCAAATCCTGACCTGTTTTATAGAAACAAAGGGATCAAATTAAAATGTTCCCACTGAGTGAGCAGAGTACACAAATATGCGTCCATGGACGGGCAGCACTTGCTACACTCTGCTTCCTCTATTTTTCAGAAACAAGTTAAGATTTTTTACCTCTGTCAGTTTAAAAGGTAAAAAAGCTTAATTACTTTATCCAATGATCGCAGGAAAGTTTCTGTAGTGAATCATCAGGTGGCTGTTTCACAGCTAAACACTATGAATTCTGATTATTGAACAAGCTTGGTTGGATTTTTAAATTTATAAACATAAAAATATAGATTTCTATACCAAAGGTAAAGAGGCATTACAGAGTTTTCTAATGATACTGCCACCTGTGGCCAAAACCAAGAACTGCAGCTCTCTTCTGCTCATTCTACTCCCATTGGGCTCTTAGTTGTGCTGGATGCCAGTTGCTTCTGATTATCCACAAATTCTATCTTGAATATAACTAGGTCTGAAACAATAAGATTAATCTTGATTAATCGATTATTAAAATAACTGTCAAAGAATTTAGTAATAGATTAATCATTAACTGGAGTATAGAGACTCTAAAACATGCTTTAGCTTTAGAGCAATCCACTTAGAGAAGTAATTATATCAAAATTGTAAAAATAAATATGTAAACATTTTGCATTTAAGATAAAAACCTTTTTCGTCTGTCAGTATCTCTATCCAGAATTCATCGAGTGGAAAAGTTTTAGTTTCACCTCGTGTAAATTAGCATAAAGTCTTATTTAAGGAACCTTTTGCTTTCCGATTATTAATTTAAAAAAATCGCTAGTTGCAGCCCTAAATATAACACTTTGATTGTTTTCTAGGTTGGACGTTATGAACGTCACATCTACCAAACAAATTCCGACCTGCAGTAAATTCAGGAAAAAAGGCCTAAGGCTTATAGATGCATCAGCTCTGATCCACTCAGGTGTCATCTCCCAGATTCCACATACTCCGTCAGCGCTCCGCTAACGTACGTCGTGCGGAGTACATGTCTGTAATGTTAATCAATGAGAGCTGTTCCACATGTACCGCTACTCCTCCGCACGTCACCGTCCACGTATGTCTTCTCCAGCTGTCACCGATAGTAAACAGACAATGTAAACCCTTGCTGCTATACAATAAGCGTTTACATTGCTTGCTTTCTTAGCCATACACACTAGGTTTTGCTGGTGTGCTTTGGATCACTATCCCGCTGAATAAACCAGTTACAGTTTTGAATCAAAAATTCTTAGCTAAGCGCATTCTACTTGAGATTTCTCTGCACAGAGTAGAATTCTCAGTTGCTATCATGTCATTAAGCAGCTAAACCCCCATCATGCCACCACCACCACCATGTTTGGCCCTCAGAAAGATGTTATTTTACTGAATTACTGTCTTAGTTTTACAATAGATTCCTTTAATAAGTTCTATGTTGTCTCATCATAGCACAAAGTATTTTCCTAATATCATCAAGATGGTTTTGGGATAATATGAGAAGAATGTTTTTTGGTGGCCAGTGGTTTTTGCCTCTGAACTTTCCCATGGATAAAACATTTTTATGACACTCCTCTTTAGAATAAAGCTTAAAACAAAAACTTCTTAAGGATTAATCCATTACTGAGAGGAAGCGGATTTACTGTCCAACTCTATGTTTTGTCAAAACATGAAACAGAGTAGGAAAAGGGGGGGGTTTATAAAAAGAGGGAAAAGGTGTTTTCACAGCTACTCCATGTGGTCTGCATTATTGATGGGCTTAGCCTAATCCACAGAGAAACTCTATGGTCACATCATGACACAGTCATGTTTTTTCATCAGGAGCGGGACTGTGATGAGAACCTTTATGTGGATGTCTGTTCCTGTGCACAAGTTCAAACAGGACAGCTAAGAGAGCGCTGAATGGAAGATAGAGTGACTTTCCACAGACATGGCGATCGACTAGGAGTGAACCCTGAGGCGGCACGACATTGGCCCTGATCCAGAGGAGCTCTCAATGCTTACATAAACACAATGAGGGGTAAACTCCAAACCATAAGGTGAAAACTGAACTCTATATCAATACTAAAAGGACCAAGCGTAAATGCTGTTAATTACTGTTAAATAACACAAAAAACAAATCCAAGTTGAGCCTTGGACATTGTGATATATGCTGTAATTAATTCAGATCTTTTTTTTCAGTTTTTAAATTTCTTTTTTTTTTCTGTGAACTGTTATTTTTAACTTATCCAGAATATAATTTAATGAAAAGTGACCAAATACAAGCTGTGATGTACTTGTAACAAAATACTGATGTTTTTGTTGACAAAGGGAAACTAGATGTTGAACATATACCCCTCGTTACACACGCCGGTTCGTTTTTAAAAGATAGAAATATAAAAAATATAACAGCGGATGTCTGGGGGACAGTGATTCGCCTACATGTTATGAATGCTGGCGTACCATAAAGAATAAATTATGAACAGTTTAGTTTGTGCCTTCAAGTTGTTGCCCATAGGAAGACTTTACTTGGCTATAACCTAACCGAATATCTTCAGAACTGCTTCAAATGACACAAAACACATATGGGTGAGTAGAACATAATGTAATAACATAAAATCAAGGGTCAAATGTAAAATAAAACGACATTTTCCTTTAACCTTGAAGTTGTGGGACTTAAAAGGGAAAATGATAAGATGACGTTTTCCAATAGAATATAAGTTTAAATAAAATGTGGGGTATTTTAACGTTGGAAAGTAGAGCTGTAAAAGTAGTCTTACCCGTACTGCTGGTGTGGGTCTTTATTTCGGTTATGCAGCTGTGCATAATAAATTCAGCTGTATTTTATGTTTCTATAAAAATTGTTTTTGTGCTGCAATAAAGATTGGAAATGTTCCTGAGAGTCATTCACCATCAGACACGTTGTTTACACACTATCCAGTAAAAACAGGAATTTTCTCCTTTCCATAAACACATTTACATGGCTGCGTTTCACTAATGATCCACGTGAACACAAGACAAGCAGAAGAGTTCAAATGTATGGCACTAGTGGCGTGGGGAAAGAAGGACGCTTGCGAGGGCTAGCTACTGTACTAGAGGGAGATCAAAGAAGGACAGCGGTGCATCAGCGAATTCTGCAGGGCAGAGCAGGTGATGCCAGTTGGCTAGGGTCTGCCTTCAAGCTAAGGAGGGACGATGAACAATCCTTAAAGGAAAATTCCGGTTTTTAACACTTTTAGCCCATTTTCTGTAGTGTCCAGGATGAAATCGAATGATCGACACCAAAATTTTGACGATTGGTCCCGTCTCTGCTATTTGGCTCATGCAGAATCCCCCCCTGGCTGCTTCAGAATGGCTTCCATAGTGCATGTCCGATAATGTCCTTAAAACAACCTTAAACGTTCTTTTTTTAAAATATGCTACTCACCGGGTCGTCAGCGCTGTTCAATGACGTTCCAAAAAAGTTTCGTGAAGAAAAACCGTTCCTGTCTTGTTTTATTTAGCATTTTGTAAATCCCAGAACTATTTTTTCCGATACATCACAACCGCTTATAAACTTCCGCTTCCCGTTCGAATCTGAAGCGTTGCACACTCCAGACCACTAGTTGGCGACGGTATCCTCTACCGTCAAACTCAAGGTCCAATATGTCCTCAAGAATCCACCTTTCGTATTCCATTTTCAGAGTTTTTTTAAAAGTGTTTAACAGAGACGTTAGCACCTCGACGTCGGAGTACACAGAGTGAAGCAGAAACACTTGGGCCTTGCGAAAAGACTACAACTAAGCGTAAACAGGCCCCATTTCCGTTTCCGGTGGCGGAGGGATATTGACTATTCCAACAGAACTCAATGGGATTTACAAAATGCTAAATAAAACACTACAGGAACGTTTTTTCTTTACGAAACTTTTTTTGGAACGTCATTGAACAGCGCTGACGACCTGGTGAGTAGCATATTTTAAAAAAAGAACGTTTAAGGTTGTTTTAAGGACATTATCGGACATGCACTATGGAAGCCATTCTGAAGCAGCCAGGGGGGGATTCTAAATGAGCCAAATAGCAGAGACAGGACCAATTGTCAAAATTTTGGTGTCGATCATTCGATTTCATCCTGGACACTACAGAAAATGGGCTAAAAGTGTTAAAAACCGGAATTTTCCTTTAACTGAATTTATGTTCATCCACTCATTGAGCTTCCACAGCCTTGTGATATCAATTCATCCCATTTTGTTCTTAAGACATCTCTCGATAGCTGGTAGCTAGCGCACTCTGTGATACCACTAGCTGCAAATAGATTATTAATTTAAAAGTGTGTTATATTTGCATTGTTTGCTGTAAAACATGATTTTTGAGAGAATCAGCTTGAATTTTGTTGCCCTTTAAATTCATTTCACCTCCCAGACGGAATGATTGATCTTTTTGTCGTTCTTATCTTGAAAGTTAAGTGAAGAAAAATAAATAATAGGCTTTGGAAGGAAAAAAAAAAGTGGAGATTTGTTTTTGTTTTTTTGTTTTTTTTTATTGTCAAGGGTAATTTAAAACAGCTTAAAAAATATTAAAACAATAAAACACAGTAATGACACTAAAACTGCACAAAAAATGTAACTAGCTTTCGGGATAAAAAGCCATATTCAGCTGTAAATGTGCTCGATCCAGAACTCTTCAAGGGGAATAGTTTTAGTCTTACATGGTAAAATTTATTTCAGAAATTATCGTTTTTTTTTCACTGGATTGTTAAAAATACAAGATCAATCAACTAGAAAAATAATCGGTAGGTGCAGCCATGCAACCGAGAGGCGACCTAGCAGTGTCACTAAAGGAAGCAGAGAAAGATTTCAGATGGAAAGACACAGAAACAGAAGAAAATGTGGATTAATCACAGCTGATGAGGTCATTTCAATATTTATCAGAAAGGACTGAGATTTTCCAACATCTTGTAGCTGTAGCTCTGTTAGAGAAAACAGAATAAAAGAGAATGAAATAAATATTAAAACAGAAGCAGTCTGTCCTTCAGAATTAAAAGCCCTCTGAAAATAAAAAGAAAAGCTGAATAAATTACATCCCCGGTTCGCCATCTACTCCAGTGTTGCTGCAACATCGTCACAAATGTGTCGCTGAAAGGAGAAACCTGCAGCCTTGAATGAGTGCAACATCTAAAATATGAAACAGAGCATAAATATTCAGCTACAATCTCTCCAGTGATTAAAGATCGCAACAATTAAACTTTGTATTAGCATTAATCTGCTGTGTCGTCTATATTTTATTTACATAGCATAAAAGCTCTTTGCGGCTTTCTGACACAATCCAGGGAAGGGTTCTAAAATAAACATCGCTGAGGCATCAAAGTAGATCACATTAGTTTTTTTACTCATCTATTTACAAAAATCTATCCTGATCCTTCATTCATAACATGCAGCCTCTCTGCTTCGACTTCAGCAGTGAACTAAGATGGGCCAAAGTCCCGTGGTTGCATGTCCTGCCCTCAGTTGAGCCAACATGTGTGTGTGGCATCGGCGGTAAAGTCATAGTCACGCTCTGATGCTAACCCTGCCTGGCGTGTGCATTAGTCCTTTCTTCTGTCTTCACATAGAACTAGAGAGGTTAGAAAAATTGCCTTAAAAAAAAAAAAAAAAGGAGTCCTGTGGATTACCTGCAGCTCTCTGTCCACGCTCACAACACCTCACCTTTAAAGGTTACCGTCTTCCCTAAAGTACATGGTGCTGTCATGAACCAGTCACATTTTTAATAGGACCCACATGAATAATGGCTCCCACTCGCGGCTCCATGCTCCAAATAATTCAGCACGGAGGGGGGGGAGATGGTACTGCTTTGATGTTGGGATCCCCTTCAGCCAAAGTACAGAACGTCATGGGAGCCGGGGTCAGGCACAAACCATCAAACTTCAGCCCATCTTAAACTCTGAACCCAGCAATCCTTCTAGTCAGGATGGCTCATCACTAGTTTTAGGGGAGATGAAAAAAAAAAAAAATCTCTTTTGCTTTTGACCATTTCCCCCGCAGACGGTATCATGATGGTCAGAATAGGCTGTTTATTATCTGAAGCTGGCATGAGAGAAAACACTAGATTAACAGATGCTTGTTTCTAAAACAACCTTCAAGTTGAGGAGGTTTTAGGATTTTAAAATTGATGTTGAAAGATGGTACGATAAACTGTATATTTTAAAAATGCACCAGAGAGAACAGACTCTCTCATGGACCCTTCCCTGGTCACCCTCTAATCCTAATGTACACTTTCATACATGATTATGTATGTATGTGCTGTGTGTACACCATGTCACCCGCATTGTTTTATGCTTTGTCTTGTGCATCTGGGCCCTGTTTACTTTTTTTTTTTTTTTTTTTTTTTTTTTTTTTTTTTTTTTTTTTTTTTTTAAA
>NW_015150919.1:641091-642371 GCF_000732505.1 Cyprinodon variegatus | reverse complement strand
TTTTTTTTTTTTTTTTTTTTTTTTTTGTGTATGTTTGTTTATCTGTATGTTCTAAACTTTAAAAACTTAAAATAAAATTTATGAAAGGGGGCGATTCGGATTGCTGTTGGAATATCCGCCGGTTTAACAACTTAAACCCACCTTGTAGTTACTGCTTCCTTACACGGCGTGGGACCTCCCCTAAAGTCAACTTTAGTAGTTAGCTGTTAGAGGCGAAATTATAACCAGATAAAATGGTAACGGTTAATTAAAACTTCCCAAGAACAGGGGATTTACAATGAACCAGTCAAATTTAAAAATACCTTATTGAAATTGACTCTCCTGTGATTTGAGTAGATCATGATGATTTCATAGACTTGTGTAGTTTGTGTAGTTTTGTTCTTAGCCATTGCCTTTTCCCTCCAAATGTCACATATTACTTAAAAAGAGAGGATTACTTTAGAGTAAAATCCACCTGTTGAAGTTTGATCAGATTCAGAGTTAAATGAGGTCTGAAACACATGATTCCTACTTTGAGGACGACATCCCCTCGACATGGGAGGAATCAGGGCGGATACTGCATAAAGCTGCAGTGACAGAAACGGGACAGGGTTGGTCATTGCACTGTGTGAAACTGCGAGGGCCTCAGAGTAAAAACATCTGACATCTTTTCAAAGCGAGCCCCAAACAACTCACCTTGACTTGAAAAATAAGCAATGTCAAAATCCAGACAGTCACTTCCCATAAATATTTCCATTTCCCAGCACACAGATTTGATGTACTTCTCCTGTGCCTGACAATGGGTCTCCACAGCTTTGGGTCCTATATACTTGGAAGAATGAAGCAGCACCAACAGGAGTATTAAAGTATTCATCTGGACGACCGCCTGAACTACTAAAGGGATCAATTTGCTGGTTATTAAGTAGCACTTTTCATGTCTACAACACAAAGGAGCATCATTCAGAATCTCCCTCCGAGAGTCGGCTAAAAACGTTTGACTTTACCGGGAGTATTTTTTCAGTAAAATAACAGAGCTCTCCCCAACATTACGACAGCAGGCTTTTCACTCTGAATCACCATGAACACGTTTCATTTCTGACTCTGACTGACAGCCTGTTTGAAGAACGACTTGTGAGGAATCAAACGGAGAGCCATATTCCCATGTGTTCCATACATACCAAGTGTTTTAAAATACGAGAATAAAAAGAAAAATTTGAGGTTTGAGTTTATTTTCTAAATGCGAAGCTTATGCTGCATTGAATGGTGTAAAGATGGAGGACTTCAGCAGATAAAATGAGATC
>NW_015150919.1:629207-639826 GCF_000732505.1 Cyprinodon variegatus | reverse complement strand
TTTATTTGTATGATACAGTTGCAAATAAGTATTTTAACACCTCAGAAAATCAATGTTAATATTTGGTACAGTAGCCTTTCTTTGCAATTAGAGGTCAAACGTTTCCTGTAGTGTTTCACCACACCGCAGGAGGGATTTTGGCCCACTCCTCCACACATATCATTGCTAGATCAAGCTGTTTGAAGCAGGAAGCATTTTAGTATTTTCTTAATGTGATAATGGTTCAGAAAATAAATCCAATCAGCATTCATCCTCAACAAGCTAATCAGTCCCCAGAACTGACTCCTATAGCGCCATTTACACTACCCATTTGAAACCGGTCCGAGCACTGTAACCGAGGTAACTGTTGACTGTAAATCGAATGCAGCTGAACTGGCAGTGCCAGACACAACCGCACCACGCTAAATCTAGTACTAGTTCAACACTAGCGCAGTTATGGCTCGGTTCTCCGATAACAAAAAGCGCCTGAGCAGAACGCGTCATCTACTCTTTACTCAGCTTATTTTGCTGGTTTTCCAGCGTTTCCAGCTTTGAAATTCTAAGGATCTCTTCACCTGTTCACAACACAAACTTCTTCTCAGCGTATTAACAATAAATGGCATTAAAAGAGCGTGGTACGACTTGGCTGATGCCGAGTCCGAGGCTCTCATTGAAAATTGGGCGGAGAACGCTATCCAGGCCTATAAGCTCCTGAATGTTATGGGTCGCTGCCAAAATTGTTTGCCTTAGTCACACCTTAAGTGCTGTAGTAACGCCGATAGGAGTCAATGAACCGTCCCAGCATTATGTGTAAATAATCCTAAGATCCAAGATTGGCAAGATTAATTGATCGAAGCTCAGAACCAAAGTCGGCACGGATCGGTTTGTACTGTACTGTATGGATTGGTTACTGCATGGGGCATATGATTCAAAATAGGATTATGCAAAGAGGAAGGCTCAAAGAAGCCTCTGTCTGTATGCTACAACCTTGCGAAATGGTACAGAGGATTACTGTTCTATTGGAAATTAAGAGCTGAATAAAGTATAAACAGCAAAGGTGCCAATAAGTAACAGACATGGTTTTATTATTTCAAAATGAATTAATCAAATAAAGGTTGAGCTTCACACTATAATAGAAATAGAAAGAATTGCTCCAGTTATACATTGTGTGACACCACTGTGGCACATAGGCTGACTCATTGATTGAACTCATTCTATCAAGAACAAATACATTGAAAATCAATTTCCATTCCAGTTGCAGATTATATGGCATCATTCCAGCCATTCGCATCTGGAAAAATGGAAACCAGAAAGGTCATCTGTAGCTTCTTTCCTTAAGGCGCAAATACCTGGAGAACATTTTCACATTTTGTCACACTGACAACATGCTTAAAGGGTTTCATTCATTCATTGCAATATTAAGCCCAGTTCAGCTGATGACTCCAGCTGCATTTGTAAAAAAGTTAGCAGCATATCTCTGATTTAAGACTCAACCCCTAATAGTGATGCTCTCCAGAAACATGCTGCTGAAAATATTCAAACCTTAATGTGCCCGATGGACACATGAATCACTAAAAAAGTGTTTGTTCATCAAAACTCACATTGTAGCAGTTACCTATAACAATACAAATCAATTTACTTCAGGAGGCCCAAACTGAAAATGAGATTTGATTCGGCTATGAACAAAAAAAAAAAAAAAAAAAAAAAAAGGGTTTTTTTTTGGTTAAAAAAAAAAAAAAAAAAAAAAAAAAAGGTTCTGTTCTTTATACAGTGTTTCCCCTCAACTAATCTACTTTGGCTCTGAATATAAAGTATTTCAAATAAAAGAAAAAGGTATTAAACTCAGAGAAAGACCGACTGTATATCATTTCTCCCATGGCGGATAGTTGTTAAGAAATGTTAAGAAAACTGCAGCAAAGATAAGTTCTAGAGGATAAATAACTGAGGAAGAGATCTAAATGTAACCTAGGAGGGGGGAAAAAAGTTCAAATCTACTAGCAAATTGGAGAAGATGAAGGTGTGCAGCCAGCATGAGGTACAGAAACACATAGCATGTGGCTGAATGCATACTGCCAGGTGCGTTATCTGTTAAGATGGAGTCAGGTTACCAGTCAGCCATGAACAAAACTGGTGTTCACTCTGAGCAGCTGAAAAATACCATGCCGAGCCCCTCACAGCTGAAAGCCGTCTCCTCTACATTGAAGATGCCAAACTATCAAGTTGTGTGCATTTCATACCTCTGAAGAATTTGTTCGATTGTGTTTATATCCAACAGGTTCCAGTCTTTGCATTATAAGGCTATAGGATACCAACTGAACTTTGCTAGTACTGCAAAATCAAACAGTATCATAATTCATAAACATCATTGTGACACGGAGGGTGTGGAAGAGAGAGCAATTTTCCATGGCGGACTTGAACGCAGCATTGTATGCATAAAATTACAAACTCGATTTTAATACCCAGAAAAATATTCAACATTCTGTACCATTTTGGATACCATGGCGATAAAAAATGGCAAAAGTGTTTTTGTTCCTGCATGGAGTTTGCATGTTCTCCCTGAGCATGCGTGGGTTCTCTCTGGGTACTCCAGCTTCCTCCCACAGTCCAAAAATATGACTGTTAGGTTAATTGGCTTCTCTAAAGTCCCCTTAGGTGTGAGTGTGTGCTTGAATGGTTGTTTGTCTGTGTTTCCCTGTGATGGACTGGCGACCAGTCCAGCGTGAACCTCGCCTCTCGCCCGTAGACAGCTGGAGATAGGCACCAGCACCCCTCACAACCCCACTTGAGACTTAAGCATGTTAGAAAATGGATGGATGGATTAGTTAAAAGCATGTGCAAAAACAGTGCAAAATAAATAACCAAAAATATAACAAATTTTAACAAGCAAAAATTTAATTTACGGTTGTTGGAGGTATTATTCTGTTGTTGTGAAACTAATCTAGAAATCTACAATGAAAAGTGAAAATTTTGAACCTTGTATTTTATTTTGAAGCAAATTAGTATTGTATTTGGATACAGTGTTTGATTAATGTTCATTTTGATAACCCTACCATCCAAAAGAAGCCACTTTAATAGAAAAAAAAACTAGCATGACTAAAAGAAAGCTCTGGAGATGCAGATCACTCTCACAAGTTGCAGTATTTGTGACACAAAGCATCAGGCCAGAAAGAGGAATATTTGTAGTCTAAAGAAGCCTCTCTTGCACCAGATTTTCCTCTGAAAGAACATTTTATGGCAAAAAACCCTTTGAAGTTTCTTAAAACATACGTGAAAGGCTCAAGAAAATCTGCTATGCTAGATACTGCTAATCAAATGCCCTTGATTTAATGACCAACAGCAAATATTATAGCAGAATTATAAAAGATGGAGCACAAAAGTCAAAGTCAACACAGCCAAGGCTTTAGGGAAGCAACTGCTGCCATCCACTGAACTGGGGTAACGGTATAAAACATTTTCCTGGTTATTATCAAGCTTAGAAAAAAAATACTGGTCTAAGAAATGTTCAAACAGCTAGCAATCTTTCCAGGAAGTAATCAGCCCAGTGAATTCAACGCTACGTCAGACTGTGACACGATTCAGAGGAAACAGAAATAACCCAAGAGCTTTCACATTAAACAGCTCCCAGCATGTTAAACGTATTTCTGAAGCAGAGCTTATATGTAGAGGCCAAACGGGAAAAAAAATAAATAAATGATGGCACAACTTAAAAAAAAAAGGATGTGAACAAGAATAAAAGACAGCAACGATGTCTAACGGACAAATAAGGCCAAAGTTAAGAGGTCTCACTGTGACGCACAGCGCTGTGTAGGGCTGCATTACGCAAACATGGGAGATTTTATCAAAACTAAAACAGTGTTAATGTCTTTCTACATTGTGGAGTCATTGCAAACACTAAGAAGGTAAGTACATTTAAGGACATCTGCTGTTTTGGCAAAAAAACATCACAGCCACGTCATACCAACTGTGAAACACAGTAGCAAGGGGAGGGGGTTAGTCAATTAGAAAACTATATAACAAAGTATCTCTAATAAGAAAATATTTCTCGAACATCTTGCTTTCTACCATCTCTTTATTCCCATTAACACGTTTATTGTCCCGCCAGTAAAGGTATTACTGCTGCATGGAGGCAGATGTATGGAAGCTGCTGAACGTGTCCCAAACAAGCTGACCGGCTGATAAAACACACCGAGACTGTCGCTGCTGTTTATCTCAGACAGCAGCTGATTCCGACGGAAAAAACAGGATGCCTGGTGTTTTTACAGGAAGAGAGGCTGGGATAAGCAGAGATAAAGTTTCACTACGAGGACAAGTATCCATTTCAAATAACTTGGGAATGCTATCTCACCTAAAATAATTGAGACAATGCTCAATAGGCAAAAGGAAATCTTATCTACAATTAGAAGACAATCTTATGAACCATTCATCTCCCCCCCAGCCCCGTAGATGAGCCGAGTCTCTTCCTTTCTATCACTCTTCATGAGATTCTAAACGACGCACAAGAGAATCACTGTCGCACCGAGGGAAGTCTGATTAATTTCACTCCACCAGACCAATCCTACAATTAGGCTAGACTCTAAAGTGTTTTTCCAGGTTCTGCCGGGAAAAGAAAACATACTCAGGAAAGGCGTCCAGAGAGCAGGAAGGCAAAGCCATTTCATCTTATTCAGTCTATGCATCAATTACTTTGCTTGCAAACAACAGCTCGTCAGCCTTGAAGTCGATTCTTGCACCAAAGGGACCGTTTGCCCCAACGTGGTATTCTGCAGATATTATTAGCTCCAGCAAACATCTGAATAAACACAATCTGTTAAAGAAAAATCATTAACAGTTATTCTATGATTCAGACTAGGTTTAGTTAAAGTAATGCTTTCAGTACCAGGACGGTTATCTCTATACCGGATCCGTACACTAGCTGAGGTCAAAGTTCAACATCCAGATACGGATACCGGATTTATCGTGATTAATCGATAATTGAAATAATAAACTATTTTAGAAATAGATTAATAATTAACTGGAGTCTAGAGACTCTAAGATCTGCTTTTAGCTGACAGGGCAAACCACTTATAGCAGTAATTATATTAAAATTGTTAAAACATCTATAAACATTTTGTATGTAAACATTTTGGACCCCTATTTCATCATTCTATCTCTATTCTCCCACTCTGCAGAATCTGTTAGTTCAATCTCTAACGTTCTGCTCTCTCTGCTTTTTCCTCATAGTAGCTTTGCCTCATCTGTTCCTGTTTGGCTGCGACTCCACACTGGAGAGCAATATCAGCTGTGCTGCTGCCATCAACACCTTTGATTATAGATGGTGGAGATTGGCCTGTTTTTCCAGTGTAGTCCTGTTTCTCTGACTGTGACTAACTGGATGCGCTCTCTTCATCCTCTGACCTGGGAGCTGGCTCAGAGATCGTCTGCCTGGCTGTGTGTTTCCTGGATGGTGCCGCCTTTTATAGCTGCTTTTTTTTTTTTTTTTTAATCTTTGCTTCTGTCTAATGTGCTATATACAGAACTCCACAAGAACTCCCCAATTTAGTAAAAAATCTTCTTTAAAGAACCTTTTGCTATGCATCCAGAGTCTTTTTAATTTAATCTGACTGATTCATTATTACACATGAATACATTGGTCAGAACTGAAAACAGACTTTTGGAATAAAGAGAGGAATAAACAGGGAAGAAAGAAGCAGAGAGTTAAAGGGCAGAGGAGAGATGAGACGATGGACTCATTTATCTGTGATTGCAAATTTTAGAAAATGTTAAAGCTAAAAAGTTTAAAAAAAATACATTTTTAATTATTTTCTTTTTCCCTTAAATATCCAGACAGTCGAAAAAAACGTGTATTATTAATTCCTATGCTTTATTGATCCCTCTGAGTTTTACACCCCTTGTCACAAGTCTCGTGCATTTTTTTATGGTGCTATGAACAACGGTACATTCATCTGGGTTTAAAAGGCAGTGCCCACAGGGAAGGGTATGGAACGTATAGATCAATGACATAGACTAGCTGTGTGAAGGTTAGGGCCACCCAGTCTGCTCCCTCTGGGTTTCAAATACAGGAGCATGAATGGATGAGTGAAAATTTACAGACAGCATTTTCTTCTGCTGCGTAGGTCCGTTTAACCGCCGCTGCTGATCACTGTGCTGGGCACCAGTCCCCCAGTGAGTGATCTCAGCCGTTTTCTCTCCTCTTAACATGTCACCTCAGCAAGAAGGGCGGCCGTATCTTTGTAAAACATAGAGTAAGGCCTCAGACTCAGCTTTGATCGTTTCTTATTTTTTTGCCAAGGCTGCCTTAACGGCGCTCTGTTTTAGCTGACCGTAGCACTCGGGTTCTGCTAAATACACATTTACTCAGCAAATAAGCAATCTTGCCTTTTAGCTTCATAATCAGAAAAGCAAGTCTATAGTAACAGCTTTTCTGCACTTTAACAAGCCAGAAAGGTTTCAAATTCCACTAATTTAATAAACACTGAACACAGGACCCTTCAAACAGACATATTAACCCTTTTTTTTTTAAGTAATTACACCATAAATCCATCCTATTTTTACAAAGCATCCAGCTTCATTAAGGATTAACATTTGTACAGTGCAGATAAAACCTTACCTTTAAACTAACATTTATATCTAAAAGCATTTGCAATGGACTTATACATCTCTGAAGCATAACAAAAAACACGTTAAACTCAACTAATCAATCTGTGTTGCATTCAGGCTTCAGCAAAAAAGGATTTAGTGTTTATTGGTAGTTCTTCATCTTTGGTCCTGCTTAAGCCATTGGAACATATGCATCAAGAAAAAAAAAAAAAGCTACTAAAAGGTATAACAACAGTCAGCGACGCTCACTGGTTTTCTGACTTACAGCAGCGTGATGAAATCGGCTGCAATGTTTTCTCCAATGCGAGCCCTAAATCCCATCCGGCGCTCTTTATAAACATGCCACCTGCAGCTTGCTTACGTCCATCTTAAAGCTGTTTTACCTTAAAAAGCTGGCAAACTTGTTAGTTTACAAAAATAGTCTGTCCTTGTTTGTCATGATACTTCCAAAGAAGAGTCTTTTTTTTTCGGTCAGCTGAAAGGCAGCTGGTAGTAATATGTGGGGGAGGGGGAGCAACTTCATATAGCTGAGAAAAACCAGGTGATCTTTTAAGCTGAACACATGTTAAATTAATATTGAATTAAAATTAGGTTAATTGCAACATGGCTGCCATTGTACACTTTATTTTTTTACAAGTTTTTAACTAAAATAAATAAATAAATACCAGGGGTGAGGTTTTTGATGGTTACAGTATAAAACCTCAAACTCCATGCTATTCCTGACATTTTGAATTGAAAAAGCTTCCTGGAAGGGAAGCGATACATCTTAAAACTTGGAAACAAAGTCCAGTGGATTGTTTCCAATGTTTTTTTTTTTTGTTTTTTGGAATGACTATGACCTGGATGACTGAGAATCTTCAACAGCTTACGCATCAAAATGTTTTTAACCACCAAAAATTTTAATTTCTATCTCGGCTTTTTATTATTGGCACATTCAAGGGGGAGGTTTCGTAATAAAAACAAAGGAACTAAAAAAAAACAGGAGGAATAGAAGGAAGAATCTAAACGAATTGAAAGGTTTTCTATAAAAGGAGGGTGCGGGTGTAATCCAGTAACAACCAGAGACCAGATCTTGACACATAACAAGATCTTAGCTCCTAGTGCTTTATCACTTTATTAGTGAAAATATACGTGGATGTTCCCAAATGAAGGAATTCATATGTACCCTAGTGGCCAGTAGGCGATATTACAGCACAAATTTAAGCCTTTTAAATATGCCTTCATTCATTTCTTTAAAATAAGAGAAAATTCTCCAACAACAGCCTAAGATCTTCAGAAAGACGGGAGAGTGACAGCTTAAAACGACTTTACAAGATTATAGACCACTTTGAAAAGATTATAATAGATATAATAGATTTATTTTTAAAGATGTAAAACAAACAAAAAGAATTTTTTTAATTTCCAAACAAGTTTATTATATTTACTTAGGATTTTTAATTGGACAAATTTGCTGACTTACAGTTTGGATTTTTATCTGACCACTTTTCAATGTTGGTAACAAAGGTGAAAAAATTATTTTAAAACTGAAACGTTTTTCCATACAAGGAAATAGTTGCACCAACACCAACATACTCAAGAAAACTCTCTGTAATAGAAACTAAAATTTAGCTTTTCTTTATGAGATTGTTTGCATTCAACCTCTATTGGCCCGACTTTATTTTTATAATAAAACATTTAATGCAAATAAAAGGTAAGAGAGTTAGGAGCCTAAACAGCTTTAGACACGCTCATTATGGGTCTTCTAAAGAAGGTGGATAATAGTAACTCTCACCACAACAAAACTGATTATATTAAGACATTAGATGGTAAAATAATCTTCAGGAATGGAACAATGGTCAAACCAGCATCCTATGAGAAGGTAATTAACCATAAGCTACATCAATATAACTGTACTTGGTCTGCCTTTACTAACTAACTACCTTAATATAAGCAGAATGATGGTCGTTGTGGTGTTCTATGTATCTATGCTTGTTTTGATGTCTGTTTATAAACAAGTAAATTAATAAAGTGTGCATTATTAAAAAAAAGAAATTTAAAACCTATGTATGTTATTAGTGAAACTGTCACCACCTGACATGAATGCAGGTTAACTTTATTTTATACCAATTAAAAGCACTTTTCTCTCACAGGATATTTCAAACTAACTCACCTGAATTTATTTTTACTTCAGGACATTTCTTTTTTTATTTTGACAACCAATACGTTTTTATTTTTTGAAACCGAACGGTCTAGTAAGGAAAAAGTAGTAGTTTTGTTGTTTTTTTTGTATGACTGTGATAAGAAGCATCCACTTTAATTAGCCTAATTTTGTTTGATTTAATGTCAAGATCTTTAAGAAATTATAACTAAAATAAATTATTTGGACCTTTTCAGTATTTTTAAGAATTCCGAAATCTACAACCCAACAAAATACTTAAAAACACAAAAAATTATGAAGAGAAATAAACTAAAATACAACAATCAAGTTTTTTTTTTTTACGGTCTATGGGTACAAAATTGGCAAAAGGGAAGAATGACAGGGGGTCCACTTTAACAAAATGATTTATAGCACTTTTAATTAATCCATCCATGCTTGCTATTAGGACATATGACAGCAATATTTCTTTTGGTTTGATCAGGACACATTAAGACTTTAACAGAGCAAGAATTATTTACCAATCTTATGAATCGCTCCTGTATAATCAAAGAAAATCCTCCTTCCAAGAAAAAGACATTCAGTTAAATATATATGGTTAAAATATTCGGTGTGATCTGGAAAAATTGGAGCTAGAATAGGGCAATGATATATTTAAAGTTAATACTCTTATAGAAGATGTAAAAATAAAAAGTTTAATATTTTCCATCCTTTTTACAAAGAATAATATTTATTTAGTGTTTTTAAACAATAAGTAGCTTGTAAAGCATTGTTTTTCTTTGAGTTAGAGCAGTCCTGCACAATGCATTGAGTCACGATCACATCAGCAAAGTGAAATGTTTCTATTCTAAGGATACTTGGATGCAAACCTGTCAGCTGCTTGAAAACTGTTTTCCATTTAGAAATATGGCCACTAAACCAGACATTCACTGTCTCTAAAGCTCAAAAGTTACAACAACGCATATAGATCTCGATGACCACGGTCAGAAACTCCCAAGTAGTGCTGAGGACATTGTGACGATAAAAAAAAGATACTAAAATTGACATCTAAAATCATCCTTGCAGCTTTCTGCAAACTACTATGATTTCTTCATTAATGGAGCGATAGTTTATCGCAGGGAAACATAGAGACATAGAGACAAACAACCATTCATGCACACACTCACACCTAAGGAGAATTTAGAGAAGCCAATAAACCTAACAGTCATGTTTTTGGACTGTGGGAGGAAGCTGGAGTACCAGGAGAGAACCCAAGCATGCTCAGGGAGAACATGCAAACTCCATGCAAAATTGGCCAGGAAATGAATCTGCAACATTCTTCAGCAGTGCTACCAACTGCTCCACTGAGCAAACGGTAAAAAAAAAGGTACAAAGTTAATTGAAAAGTTAAAAAGTAAAGTTAAGAAGTTTATAGCTTAATTAACATTTATATTTATGTTTATAAACTAAAAAATATAAATCCCAATATCAGCATTAATGCCTCTAAGGTTATGCTGTACAAAAAAAAATAAAATGTGTTTCCTTCACTCTCAGTGTTTTTCATGAAATTTCTTCTAAAAGCACTTTTGGAATTTATCTTAAGTGTCTGTATCTGTAAAAGTGTGGAAAGCCTTTAAATCAAGGCTTAAAACACGTGTTTAGGATTGCCTTTGACTGTTCTAGTAAAACAGTTCAACTGAAACATCATTAGTTCCACTTTTTTATTTTCTTTAGTCCAACCGTTTTTAATATTCTTTTTTGTTTCTGCATTTTTTATGTTATTTTTTCCTACTTGCTTTGATTCCGTTTTATTTTCCTATATTTTAATCATGTAAAGCACTTTGCATTGTCTTTGTACTGAATTGTACATATGTCCATCGACATATATATAATAACGTTTTTTATAATACACACACACACACACACACAT